>NW_027139506.1:0-172275 GCF_035084215.1 Heptranchias perlo | reverse complement strand
TTTCTTTCTTCACAGCCAATGAAGGACTTTTTTTGAAGTGTAGTCACTGTTGTAATGTAGGAAACGCAGCAGCCAATTTGCGCACAGCAAGATCCCACAAACAGCAATGTGATAAATGACCCGATAATCTGTTTTAATGATGTTGGTTGAGGATAAATATTAACTTCCTGCCGCCATATTGGGACCTTAGTTGGCCGGTTTACGCCTGAGAAACGGAGCCTTGTTGTTCGGCCGGTATCTCGTAGTTTGTATATTTTTTATTCTGTAACTGTGTTTTTTACTCGTGTCCTCGCTCCTTCTCTCCCAATCTGTTCCCTCTCCTGAACTTCTGTTCTCTGATTCTGTTCTCTGATTCAGTATTCAATGTGAGTGGGTGAGTGAGACGGAAAGACTGCAGGGTGAGAATGGATTCAGACTCTGGCTGTAGTGTTGGTGCAAAGACAGCAATTCCTGCACAGATGCTGCAGATTTTAAAATTCTCATCCTCGTGTTCAAATCCCTCCATGGCCTCTCCCCTCCCTATCTCTGTAACCTCGTCAACCCTACAACCCTCCGAGATCTCTGTAACCTCGTCAACCCTACAACCCTCCGAGATCTCTGTAACCTCGTCAACCCTACAACCCTCCGAGATCTCTGTAACCTCGTCAACCCTACAACCCTCCGAGATCCCTGTAACCTCCCCCAACCCTACAACCCTCCGAGATCTCTGTAACCTCCCCAACCCTACAACCCTCCGAGATCTCTGTAACCTCCCCCAACCCAACAACCCTCCGAGATCCCTGTAACCTCCCCCAACCCTACACCCCTCCCTATCTCTGTAACCTCCCCCAACCCTACAACCCTCCGAGATCTCTGCGCTCCTCCAATTCTGGCCTTTTGTCCATCCCCGATTTTCTTCACTCCCCCATTGGCGGCCGTGCCGTCAGCTGCCTGGGCCCTGAGCTCTGGAATTCCCTCCCTCGACCTCTCCGTCTCTCCACCTCTCTCTCCTCCTTTAAGATGCTCCTTAAAACTTACCTCTTTGACCAAGCTTTTGGTCGCCTGTCCTAATATCTCCTTCTATGACTCGGTGTCAATTTTTGTTTGATAATCGCTCCTGTGAAGGGCTTTGGGAAGTTTTACTCCATTAAAGGCGCTATATAAATGCAGGTTGTTGTTGTGGTGATATAATGTTTGGATCCAGTGGTGTCGAGGTTCTGTTACAGGACGAGGAATCAGAGAATGTAACTTCAAATCCCACCCGGACAGTTTGAGAATTTGAGTTCAGTTTTAAAAATCTGGAAATAAAAATCTGGTCTCAGTAAAAGTGACCATGAAACTGTCGGATTGTCGTAAAAACCCAACTGGTTCATTAATGTCCTTGAGGGAAGGAAACCTGCCGTCCTTACCCGGTCTGGGCCTATATGTGACTCCAGTCTGGGGGCCGAGAGGCCCTTTAATATCGGGGCCCAGGTTTTTAAATCTCTGCGTTTTTAAAAAATCTTTTCCTGTGAGCTGTAAAATCAGACTGAACAAAGAGCCAATGATGGACGTGTTTCTCTAAAGTGTGGGAGCTCAGGTTCGAGTTCAGATAATGGGCTATATTTATATAAAAGGCCGCGGTTTCACCCAGTCTGACTCACATTCTGGGCTCCACTTCCCGCAATATCACTAATTTTACCAAAGTCTCTCGACAGCAGAATGAAGGGGTTACGATCAATATTTCAGCATCTCCAGGACATGATGTTCAATGTCAGCTGACCAACTGAATCCATGGCCTTGTTACTGATTATATCGCTCACCTTCTCTCCCCGGAAAGTCTGTTAATAATTGATGTAAAGTTGCTTCTCCAGAGAACAAAACATGGTTGAGGTTTGATTGAAATACTGAGGGGACAGTGTGAGGAGAGGGGAGGGGAGTATTGGTGAGTGAAGCAAACACTGTCGGGGACATAGGAACAGCAGGAGGCCATTCAGCCCCTCGAGCCTGTTCCGCCATTCAGTTGGATCATGGCTGATCTGTATCTTAACCCCATTTACCCTCCTTTGCTCCGTATCCCTCGATACCCAACAAAAATCTATCGATCTCAGTCTTGAAAGCTCCAGTTGACCCCCAGCATCGACAGCCTTTTGGGGGAGAGAGTTCCAGATTTCCACTCCCCTTTGTGTGAAGAAATGCTTCCTGACATCACCCCTGAACGGCCGAGCTCTAATTTTAAGATTATTCCCCCTTGTTCTGGACTCTCCCACCAGAGGAAATAGTTTCTCTCTATCTACCCTATCGATTCCCTTTATCATTTTAAACACCTCGATCAGATCTCCCTCAATCTTCTAAACTCGAGGGAATACAAGCCTGGTTTATGCAACCTGTCCTCATAATTTGACCCATTAAACCCCGAGTGTGCACTGTCCAGTGTGCCCGTGTTTCAGTCCGAGCAGTCCGTGCCCGCATGCAGCAAGACCTGGACAACATACAGGCTTGGGCTGATAAGTGGCAAGTAACATTCGCGCCAGACAAGTGCCAGGCAATGACCATCTCCAACAAGAGAGAGACTAACCACCTCCCCTTGACATTCAACGGCATTACCATCACCGAATCCCCCACCATCTACATCCTGGGGGTCACCATTGACAACAGATAATCTTTCCAACTGCCAGGCGGCCTTCGAGACACACGACAACGCAAAATCGTCGAGCAGAAATTGATAGCCAAGTTCCGCACCCATGAGGACGGCCTCAACCGGGATCTTGGGTTCATGTCACGCTACACGTAACCCCACCAGCAGGAAAAAAAGTTATGTGTTTTTCTTACAACGGGTCATTCTCTGTCTTTCTCTTCCTTTTGGATGTTTCTCTCTCTCTGTCTGTCTTTTGTTCTGGCCGTTTGTATATTTGGTGGTCCTGTAGGTAACATCTCTCTGTCTGAACGCTTTGATTGCCTTGACAACGGGCAGTTGGAAAGATTATCTGTAATCACCAGGTATTGTTCTCTGACTATAAATGCGGTAACCTTCCATGGAATCCCACACTCACCTGACGAAGGAGAAAGCCTCCAACAGTTGGACTATAACCTGGTGTTGTAAGATTCCTTTCATCTTTAAACTGGGCCAGGTTTCCACTTTAAAGGAGTGATGATCCTTTGTTGCTGGGTTTATTACCCTGTGGGTCAGCATTGAGGAGTGGGGCTGTGGACAGAAGCAGGACTGACTGCCGTTTGCTTGTTAATACACGGCCCGTTCTCTGCCCGTTCACCCTTCGACCTCCCGCTGACCTCGTGCCCAGAGTCCACCTTCAGGTCGATTTGGTTCGCGGGTCGATAAACGTGTGTGAAAAGGAGACGGGATACTGTCTGGGCTCACCCTTTCCCTCCTGCATTTTCAGGGTTTCTTTCCACTCACAACAACAACAACCTGCATTTATATAGCGCCTTTAACGTAGTAAAACGTCCCAAGGTGCTTCACAGGACCGTAAATCAGACAAAAATTGACACCGAGCCAAAGAAGGAGATATTAGGAGAGGAGACCAAAATCTTGGTCAAAGAGGTAGGTTTTAAGGAGGGTCTTAAAGGAGGAGAGAGAGGCGGAGAGGTTTC
Source organism: Heptranchias perlo (assembly GCF_035084215.1). Lineage (NCBI taxonomy): Eukaryota > Metazoa > Chordata > Chondrichthyes > Hexanchiformes > Hexanchidae > Heptranchias > Heptranchias perlo. The sequence continues at coordinate 168,705 of NW_027139506.1, read as the reverse complement.
GGGAGGGAATTCCAGAGCTCAGGGTCTAGACAGCTGAAGGCACGGCCGCCAATGGTGGGGTGAAGGAATTGGGAGATGGACAAGAGGCCAGAATTGGAGGAGTGCAGAGATCTCGGAGGGTTGTCGGGCTGGAGGAGGTTACAGAGATAGGGAGGGGTGTAGGGCTGGAGGTGGTTACAGAGATAGGGAGGGGTGTAGGGCTGGAGGGGGTTACAGAGATAGGGAGGGGCGTAGGGCTGGAGGAGGTTACAGAGATAGGGAGGGGCGTAGGGCTGGAGGGGGTGACAGAGATAGGGAGGGGTGTAGGGCTGGAGGGGGTTACAGAGATAGGGAGGGGCGTAGGGCTGGAGGGGGTTACAGAGATAGGGAGGGGCGTAGGGCTGGAGGAGGTTACAGAGATAGGGAGGGGCGTAGGGCTGGAGGAGGTTACAGAGATAGGGAGGGGTTTGGGGCTGGAGGGGGTTACAGAGATCGGGAGGGGGCGAGGCCATGGAGGGATTTAAACAAGAGGATGAGAATTTTAAAATCGAGACGTTCCTGGACCGGGAGTCGATGGAGGTCAGCGAGCCCTGGGGTGATGGGTGAACGGGACTTGGTGCGAGTTAGGATTCGTGCAGCAGAGTTTTGGATGAGCTGAAGTTCACGAGATGGGCAATGTTACGGAGGTGGAAGTCGGCGGTCTCGGTGATGGAGCCGATAAGATTGTTTATTTAGTTCTTCCCGACCAAAAGGCATCAGTTAATTCCCACCGATCTTGGTGTTGAAAATAGAATATTCCCCAGGCTCTGTAATCCCCAATTTGATTAATCTCTGGCACCAGATCAATGTCATCGTCTCCAATTCCACTTTAGAGCCAATTTGCTAATTGATTTGAGTGTTTCTTGTGCTACAAAGCAAAAGGTCACAGAGGAAGGAAATCGGGGATGGACAAGAGGCCAGAATTGGAGGAGCGCAGAGATCTCGGAGGGTCAAAGGGCTGGAGGAGGTTGCAGAGATAGGGAGGGGTGTAGGGCTGGAGGGGGTTACAGAGATAGGGAGGGGTGTAGGGCTGGAGAGGGTTACAGAGATAGGGAGGGGTATAGGGCTGGAGGGGGTTACAGAGATAGGGAGGGGGATAGGGCTGGAGGAGGTTACAGAGATAGGGAGGGGTGTAGGGCTGGAGGGGGTTACAGAGAAAGGGAGGGGTGTAGGGCTGGAGGAGGTGACAGAGATAGGGAGGGGTGTAGGGCTGGAGGAGGTTACAGAGATAGGGAGGGGTGTAGGGCTGGAGGGGGTTACAGAGATAGGGAGGGGTGTAGGGCTGGAGGGGGTTACAGAGATAGGGAGGGGTGTAGGGCTGGAGGGGGTTATAGAGATAGGGAGGGGTGTAGGGCTGGAGGAGGTTACAGAGATAGGGAGGGGTGTAGGGCTGGAGGAGGTTACAGAGATAGGGAGGGGTGTAGGGCTGGAGGAGGTTACAGAGATAGGGAGGGGTGTAGGGCTGGAGGAGGTTACAGAGATAGGGAGGGGTGTCGGGCTGGAGGGGGTTACAGAGATAGGGAGGGGTGTAGGGCTGGAGGGGGTTACAGAGATAGGGAGGGGTTTGGGGCTGGAGGAGGTTACAGAGATGGGGAGGGAAGAGGCCATGGGAGGGATTTGAACAAGAGGAAGAGAATTTTTAAATCAGAAATAAAATCACTGATGATTGAAATCCGAATGATTGAAGCTTTGCCACAAGTGCTGATCGATACTGAATCATTTATAGTATTGAAAAGGTCACTGGGTAAATACTGAGAGAGGAATTAAAAAGTGTCCGAGAGCAGGAAAACAGGACCATCGAAAACCAGCCCCAATTGGGGCCAAAATTCAGCCCCGGCAAAACGGGCCAAACACTCGCCTCCTGAGTTAAAATCTCCGTCTCCAATAGAATGGGACCGGGGATGAGGGACTTCAGGTGTGGAGAGACTGGAGAAGCTGGGATTGTTCTCCTCAGAGCAGAGAAGGATAAGGGGAGATTTAACAGAGGTGTTCAATATAATGAGGGATTTTCACAGAGTAGAGAGGGAGAAACTGTTTCCAGTGGTGGGAGGGTCGGTAACCAGAGGACACAGATTTAAGGGAATTGGCAAAAAAGCCAGGAGGGAGATGAGAATTTTTTTACACAGCAAGTTGTTCTGATCTGGAATGCGCTGCCTGAAAGGGCGGTGGAAGCAGATTCAATAATAACTTTCTAAGGAGAATTGGATAAATACTTGAAAAGGAAAAATTTGCAGGGCTGTGAAAGAAAGGAAGACAGAGAGACTTGTGTTTCTATCACACCTTTCAGGACCTCAGGATGTCCCAAAGCTTCACAGCAAATTAAATACTTTTTTGAAGTGTAGTCACTGTTGTAATGTAGGAAATGCGGCAGCCAATTTGCGCACAGCAAGATCCCACAAACAGCAATGAGATAAATGACCAGATAATCTGTTTTAGGTCTTGGTTGAGGATAAATATTGACCGGGGAGAACGTCTCTGCTTTTCTTCGAATAGTGAAATGGGATCTTTTACGTCCACCTGAGAGGGCAGGCAGGGCCTCGGTTTAATGTCTCATCCAAAAGACGGCACCTCCGACAGTGCAGCACTCCCTCAGTACTGCCCTGGGAATGTCGGCCTAGATTATGGAGCTCAAGTCTCTGGAGTAGGTCTTGAACCCACGACCTTCTGTCTCAGAGGTGAGAGTGCTGCCCACTGCGCCAGTATAACCCCGTGCTGTGACCCCCAATATTCTGATTGTTTGTTTAACAGCCTGGGAACATTGTGCTGATGGTTTCAGTGACCTGTCCACTCAGACCCCGAGATCTCTCTCCTGCTCCAACACCTCAAGTACATTCCCATTTAGCACACAATCCACATCAACCTTCCCTCTGCCCAATCTCATGACCTTACATTTCTCTGTATTAAACTGGATTTGCCATTTCTCCGCCCATTGATCGAACTTGTCAAGATCCTTTTGAATTTGTTCCCATTGATATTCATCATTTTCCACTGCTCCCAAGTTGGTATCGTCTGAAAATTTGGACACAATTCCTTCCTCTAAATCATTTATAAAAATTATAAACAGCGGCCCCGACACTGAACCTTGTGACACTCCCCTGGTAACTGTCGGCCAATCAGAGACCTGCCCATCCCCCACTACTCATTATCTTCCAATCATATCCCAATCCAGTTTAATCCATTCCCATCTGTCCCGTGGGCTTGGACCTTATGTTGTCGCCTATTATTTGGGACATTGTCAAATGTCTTCCTGAAATCTGGGGAGACAACATCCACCGTCTCCCCCGATCTACTCGGTCTGTCATCTCCTCAAAGAAATCCAATCAATAAGCCAAGCACCACCTCCCATTGTCTCGAATTAGCTCATGTCTCACAAGATGACCCTTATATTATCCCTCCCAATACTTTCAAACACTTTCCCAACACTGGAAGTAAAGCTTGTGGGTCTGTGATTTGATGGTTCATCCCTCGTCCCTTTCTGGGACTCACATTTGGGATTTTCTTTTTTTTAATTTATTCGTTCATGGGATGTGGGCGTCACTGGTGAGGCCAGCATTTATTGCCCATCCCTAATTGCCCTTGAGAAGGGGATGGTGAGCCGCCTTCTTGAACCGCTGCAGTCCGTGTGGTGAAGGTTCTCCCACAGTGCTGTTAAGAAGGGAGTTCCAGGATTTTGACCCAGCGACGATGAAGGAACGGCGATATATTTCCAAGTCGGGATGGTATGTGACTTGGAGGGGAACATGCAGGTGGTGTTGTTCCCATGTGCCTGCTGCTCTTGTCCTTCAAGGTGGTAGAGGTCGCGGATTTGGGAGGTGCTGTCGAAGAAGCCTTGGCGAGTTGCTGCAGTGCATCCTGTGGATGGTACACACTGCAGCCACAGTGCGCCGGTGGTGAAGGGAGTGAATGTTGAGGGTGGTGGATGGGGTGCCAATCAAGCGGGCTGCTTTGTCCTGGATGGTGTCGAGCTTCTTGAGTGTTGTTGGAGCTGCACTCATTCAGGCAAGTGGAGAGTATTCCATCACACTCCTGACTTGTGCCTTGTAGATGGTGGAAAGGCTTTGGGGAGGTCAGGAGGTGAGTCACTCGCTGCAGAATACCAAGCCTCTGACCTGCTCTTGTAGCCACAGTATTTACATGGCTGGTCCAGATAAGTTTCTGGTCAATGGTGACCCCCAGGATGTTGATGGTGGGGAATACTGCGATTGTAATGCCGTTGAATGTCAAGTGGAGGGTGGTTAGACTCTCTCTTGTTGGAGATGGTCATTGCCTGGCACTTGTCTGGCGCGAATGTTACTTGCCACTTATCAGCCCAAGCCTGGATGTTGTCCAGGTCTTGCTGCATGCGGGCTCGGACTGCTTCATTATCTGAGGGGTTGCGAATGGAACTGAACACTGTGCAATCAACAGCGAACATACCCATTTCTGACCTTATGATGGAGGGAAGGTCATTGATGAAGCAGCTGAAGATGGTTGGGCCTCGGACACTGCCCTGAGGAACTCCTGCAGCAATGCCCTGGGGCTGAGATGATTGGCCTCCAACAACCACTACCATCTTCCTTTGTGCTCGGGATGACTCCAGACACTGGAGAGTTTTCCCCCTGATTCCCATTGACTTCAATTTTACTCGGGCTCCTTGGTGCCACACTCGGTCAAATGCTGCCTTGATGTCAAGGGCAGTCACTCTCATCTCACCTCTGGAATTCAGCTCTTTTGTCCATATCTGATCCTCTGGGATTTGGTCCGAGTCTCGTCAACTCTGAAAAATATCCACAAGACTCTCAATCGTTTGTGTCGATTCCTTCAGACCCCTGGGATGAAACGTATCAGATCCAGGAGCCTCATCTCCCTTGAGCTTCAACAACCTCCCCAACATGTCCTCTCCACATTTCCCCATCTACATTCACCTTTAAACTGGACCCCAATTCTGACCTTTCTCCCCCCATTTCTTTTGTAAACATTGTTAAAAAACGAACGGTTAGAAGCTTCAGCAATTTCTCTATTTCCGGACGTGACCTCCCCATCGTCACAGTTTGTGACTGTGTGTAAATTTCAGGCTCCCGGTCAATGACTGACTTTATTGTGATTGGATTGTTTTGTGTCTGTAACCGTGCGGAGTCTGCTGTGTGACGGAGTCACGCCAGATGGGAGAAGAATGTGGTATTTCTGTTTGTCTGGGATTGGTTTGATGGCCGTCCATAGGAATTACTGGAGGGGAAAAGCCCGAGGTCGATCTCGTTCACCTTCTACCATCCTGGTAATCACATGATCCAATGGGAATGGAGTTATTGACCAATCACAGCAATTAATCTCTGTCAATGAGTCTCCAACAGACCCAGACATGAGGTGAGGAAAACCCCCAGTGGGGGAGAGCTTTGGGAACCATAGGTCCAAAGTCCCCTGTTCCTCCCGAGCCTGTTACACTCAGCACACGTCATGTCTCAAATTACTCAGATACTGGATCACAAAATATTATTTCTGAATGAAATCGATGTAATTTGTATTTGAGTGAATCAATACTAACTGTTCCCACCGTCTCCCTGGGGAACCTGTTCCATAGATTGACCACTCGCTCACTGAAATATTGTTCCCACAGATGAGTTTTGAATTGACCCCCTTCGAGCGCAGGCCATGTCCTCGGGTTCTACTGTTCTGGACAAGGTGAAACAGCTGGTCATGGTCGACATTATCCAGTCCCTTTAGAATCCGAAACACAGCAATCAGATCACCTCTCAACCTTCTCTTTCCCAGTGAGAATATTCCCAATTGACATAATCGCTCCTCATAATCCAATCCCTCCATCCCCTCAATCATTCTGGATCCTTTCAATAGCTGCAATATCCTTTTTGTACTGTGGTGACCAGAACTGCCACGGTGTTCTAACATCTGTACACAGTGTTCTAGCATCTGTACACGGTGTTCTAACATCTGTACATGGTTATTCGAAGATCTGTACACGGTATTCTGTGATCTGTACACTGTATTCTATGAACTGTGCACTGTATTCTATGAACTGTACACTTTATTCTATGAATTGTACACTTTATTCTACGTGCGGTCGCACCAATGATTTATAAAGTGACGGGATTACTTCACTATTTTGCTCCCTTTAAATTCACTCACTGTCCATGAGTTTGAAGGAGGATGTGGTTAACCAGGAATCCTTGTCTCAGCGAATTCTCTACCTGTGTTGTGAGGTTTGCTCGAACTGTCGACTTAAAGGGAGGAACATCACTACTTCTGGAGAAACACAATCTCTGTGATTTGCTCGGCTAAAAGTCTGACAGCCAATTATTTCTAAATCCGAGCACCAATTATGAAAATCCCAGCGAGTCTCGACAGCTGGAGAATGTTAACGGGAAGTGTCGGCTTCTCTTCTTTGAGCCGAGTCAAGTGATTCGGTTCCGTGTTCTCCAGAAATTTCTCCCAGAAAAGGGGTCCGGTGATGTGGTGATTTTGTTACAAACATGGAAATGACGGGCAGGAAAGGACCAGCTGGTCCATCAAGCCTGTTATTGGCCGAATAATCCAGAGATCGTGAGTTCAAATCCCACCATGGGCAGTTTGAGAATTTCAATTCATAGAATCGTAGAATCTTACAGCACAGAAGGAGGCCATTCGGCCCATCGTGCCTGTACCGGCTCTTTGAAAGACCTATCCAATTAGTCCCACTCCCCTGCTCTTTCCCCATAGTCCTGTAAATTTTTCCTCTCAAGTATTAATCCAATTCCCTTTTGAAAGTTATTATTGAATCTGCTTCCACCGCCCTTTCAGGCAGCACATTCCAGATCAGAACAACTCACTGCATAAAAAATTTCTCCACATCTCCCCTCTGGTTCTTTTGCCGATCACCTTAAATCTGTGTCCTCTGGTTACCGACCCTCCTGCCACTGGAAACAGTTTCTCCTTATTTACTCGATCAAAACCCTTCATGATTTTGAACACCTCTATTAAATCTCCCCTTAACCTTCTCTGCTCTGAGGAGAACAATCCCAGCTTCTCCAGTCTCTCCACATAACGGAAGTCCCTCATCCCTGGTCCCATTCTGGTAAATCTCCTCTGCACCCTCTCCAAGGCCTTGACATCCTTCTTAAAGTGTGGTGCCCAGAATTGGACACAATACTCCAGCTGAGGCCTGACCAGTGATTGATAGAAGTTTACCATAACTTCCTTGTTTTTGTCCTCACTGCCTCTGTTTATAAAGCCCAGAATCCCGTATATTTTTATTCAGTTTAAATAAATCTGGAAATAAAAATCTGGTCTCAGTAAAAGTGACCATGAAACTGTCAGATTGTCGTAAAAACCCAACCGGTTCACTAATGTCCTTTGGGGAAGGAAACCTGCCGTCCTTACCCGGTCTGGGCCTATATGTGACTCCAGTCCCACACCAACGTGGTTGTCCCTTAACCTCCCTCTGAAGTGGCCGAGCAAGACACTCAGTTTGTATCAAACCCGCTCCCAGTGGTTCAAGAAGAAGGCCCAGCACCACCTTCTCAGGGCGACTAGGGATGGGCAATAAATGCCGGCCTTGCCAGCGACGCCCACATCCCCAGAATGAATTTAATAAACGAACGATGTTTTAAGTCCACATCTTCCCAGGGAGCTCGATGGGATTCTAAGCGTCGAAATTTAATTACAGAGAATCTGAGCCGGTGGAAATGAATGTTTGTTCAAGTTAATAAAACCCAGAACTCTGCACCTGGTGTTTGTGTTTGAACATTTCAGTAATGAGCCGAGCACAGGGAGGTTTCAAGAGAACGGAAACCTGACTGGAGAAAGAATGAGAATCTCCAGCAAATATTAAACAAGCAGGAGGCCATTCAGCCCCTCAAATTACATAGGAACAGGACCAGGCCATTCAGCCCCTCGAGCTTGTTACATAGGAACAGGAGGAGGCCATTCAGCCCCTTGAGCCTGTTCCGCCATTCAATTAGATCACGTCTGATCTATATCCAACCCCATTTACCCGCCTTTGCTCCGTATCCCTCGATACCCTCACCCAACAAAAATCTATCGATCTCAGTCTTGAAAGCTCCAATTGACCCCCAGCATCCACAGCCTTTTGGGGGAGAGAGTTCCAGATTTCCACTCCCCTTTGTGTGAAGAAATGCTACCTGACATCACCCCTGAACGGCCGAGCTCGAATTTTAAGATTATTCCCCCTTGTTCTGGACTCTCCCACCAGAGGAAATAGGTTCTCTCTATCGACCCTATCAAACCCTTTTTTATCATTTTAATCACCTCGATTAGATCATCCCTCAACCTTCCAAACTCGAGGGAAACAAAACAAGTTTTGCAACCTGTCCTCATAATTTAACCCTTTTAGCCCCGGTATCATTAACAGCAATGTGATAATGAGCAGATAATCTGTTTCAGTGATGTTGGTTGAGGGATTAATATTCACCACAACACCGGGGTGAACTCCCCTGCTCTACTTCAAATAGTGGCCGTGGGATCTTTTACACCCAATTGAGAGGGCAGACGGGGCCTCGGTTTAATGTCTCATCTGAAGGACGGCACCTCCGACAGTGCAGCACTCCCTCAGTACTGACCCTCCGACAGTGCAGCACTCCCTCAGTACTGACCCTCCAACTGTGCAGCACTCCCTCAGTACTGACCCTCCGACAGTGCAGCACTCCCTCAGTACTGACCCTCCGACAGTGCAGCACTCCCTCAGTACTGACCCTCCGACAGTGCAGCACTCCCTCAGTACTGACCCTCCGACAGTGCAGCACTCCCTCAGTACTGACCCTCCGACAGTGTACCCATGACCTTGCCTGTCTGTCTCTATCTGTGTTTATAATTAAATATGAATGTGGGCAATACAGAGAACGGGAAACAGAGAATAACAGGAGATGGCCCCGAGACTCCTCATCATTCAAACTGGTCGATAGAAAAATCTATCCCCTGATGACAGGGTCACAAGGTCAGTCAGTCATTACCTCAACATCTGGAAACAGCCTCTGAAAACACCGTCCGGTGAGAATCAGGTCTGTGTGCAGCTGCTGACGGACTCACTCCATAAATATCTTGTAATGTTTTCATGTACACAGAGTGTTTTTATAATTCATTCTGGGGATGTGGGCGTCGCTGGCAAGGCCGGCATTTATTGCCCATCCCTAGTTGCCCCTTGAGAAGGTGGTGATGGGCCTTCTTCTTGAACCACTGCAGTCCGTGTGGTGAAGGTTCTCCCACAGTGCTGTTCGGTCGGGAGTTCCAGGATTTGGACCCAGTGACGATGAAGGAACGGCCGATATATGTCCAAGTCGGGATGGTGTGTGACTCGGAGGGGAACTTGGAGGTGACGGTGTTCCCATGCACCTGCTGCCCTTGTCCTTCTCGGTGGTGGAGGTGGTGGGTTTGGGAGGTGCTGTCGAAGAAGCCTTGGTGAGTTACTGCAGTGCATCCTGTGGATGGGACACACTGCAGGCACGGTGCGCACAGGGGGAGGGAGTGGGTGTTTAAGGTGGGGGAGAGAGTGGGTGTTTAAGGTGGGGGAGGGAGTGGGTGTTTAAGGTGGGGGAGGGAGTGGGTGTTTAAGGTGGGGGAGGGAGTGGGTGTTTAAGGTGGAGGAGGGAGCGGGTGTTTAAGGTGGGGGAGGGAGCGGGTGTTTAAGGCGGGGGAGGGAGTGGGTGTTTAAGGTGGGGGAGGGAGCGGGTGTTTAAGGTGGGGGAGGGAGCGGGTGTTTAAGGCGGGGGAAGGAGTGGGTGTTTAAGGTGGGGGAGGGAGTGGGTGTTTAAGGTGGGGGAGGGAGCGGGTGTTTAAGGTGGGGGAGGGAGCGGGTGTTTAAGGTGGGGGAGGGAGCGGGTGTTTAAGGCGGTGGAGGGAGCCGGTGTTTAAGGCGGGGGAGGGAGCGGGTGTTTAAGGCGGGGGAGGGAGCGGGTGTTTAAGGCGGGGGAGGGAGCGGGTGTTTAAGGCGGGGGAGGGAGCGGGTGTTTAAGGTGGGGGAGGGAGCGGGTGTTTAAGGTGGGGGAGGGAGCGGGTGTTTAAGGTGGGGGAGGGAGCGGGTGTTTAAGGTGGGGGAGGGAGTGGGTGTTTAAGGTGGGGGAGGGAGTGGGTGTTTAAGGTGGGGGAGGGAGTGGGTGTTTAAGGTGGGGGAGGGAGTGGGTGTTTAAGGTGGGGGAGGGAGCCGGTGTTTAAGGCGGGGGAGGGAGAGGGTGTTTAAGGTGGGGGAGGGAGTGGGTGTTTAAGGCGGGGGAGGGAGCGGGTGTTTAAGGCGGGGGAGGGAGCGGGTGTTTAAGGTGGAGGAGGGAGCGGGTGTTTAAGGCGGGGGAGGGAGCGGGTGTTTAAGGTGGGGGAGGGAGCGGGTGTTTAAGGCGGGGGAGGGAGTGGGTGTTTAAGGCGGGGGAGGGAGTGGGTGTTTAAGGCGGGGGAGGGAGTGGGTGTTTAAGGTGGGGGAGGGAGTGGGTGTTTAAGGTGGGGGAGGGAGTGGGTGTTTAAGGTGGGGGATGGGCTGCCGATCGAACGGACTGCTTTATCCTGGATGGTGTTCAGGTTCTTGATTGTTGCAGCTTCACATCCACTTCCTGTCGTGTACAGATGCATCGAGCCACATAAGGAGATATTAGGACAGGTGAAGAGGTGGGTTTTATGGAGCATCTTAAAGGAGGAGAGAGAGGTGGAGAGGTTTAGGGAGGGAATTGCAGAGTTTAGGGCCTCGGCATCTGAAGGCACGGCCGCCAATGGTGGGGTGATGAATATCGGGGATGAATAAGAGGCCAGAATTGGAGGAATGTGGTGGACCAGTGATCCCGAGGCCTGGACCGGTGATCCCGAGGCCTGGACCGGTGATCCCGAGGCCTGGACCGGTGATCCCGAGGCCTGGACCGGTGATCCCGAGGCCTGGACCGGTGATCCCGAGGGTCACTGGAGGAGGGGAGAGAGAGGGTACCCATTGGAGGAGGGGAGAGGGAGGGAGGGTACCCATTGGAGGACGGGAGAGAGAGGGAGGGTACCCATTGGAGGAGGGGAGAGAGAGGGAGGGTACCCATTGAGGGGGAGGGGAGAGAGAGAGAGGGTACCCATTGGAGGACGGGAGAGAGAGGGAGGGTACCCATTGGAGGATGGGAGAGAGAGGGAGGGTACCCATTGAGGGGGAGGGGAGAGAGAGAGAGGGTACCCATTGGAGGAGGGGAAAGAGAGGGTACCCATTGGAGGAGGGGGAGAGAGGGAGGGTACCCATTGGTGGAGGGGAGAGAGAGAGAGGGTACCCGTTGGAGGAGGGGAGAGAGGGAAGGTACCCATTGGAGGAGGGGGAGAGAGGGAGGGTACCCATTGGTGGAGGGGAGAGAGAGAGAGGGTACCCATTGGTGGAGGGGAGAGAGAGAGAGGGTACCCATTGGTGGAGGGGAGAGAGAGAGAGGGTACCCATTGGAGGAGGGGAAAGAGAGAGAGGGTACCCATTGGAGGAGGGGAGTGGGAGGGTACCCATTGGAGGAGGGGAGAGGGAGGGTACCCATTGGAGGAGGGGAGAGAGGGAGGGTACCCATTGGAGGAGGGGAGAGAGGGAGAGGGTACCCATTGGAGGAGGGGAGAGAGAGAGAGGGTACCCATTGGAGGAGGGGAGAGAGGGAGGGTACTCATTGGAGGAGGGGGAGAGAGGGAGGGTACCCATTGGAGGAGGGGAGAGAGGGAGGGTACTCATTGGAGGAGGGGGAGAGAGGGAGGGTACCCATTGGAGGAGGGGAGAGAGAGGGAGGGTACCCATTGGTGGAGGGGAGAGAGGGAGGGTACCCATTGGAGGAGGGGAGAGAGGGAGGGTACCCATTGGAGGAGGGGAGAGAGGGAGGGTACCCATTGGAGGAGGGGGAGAGAGGGAGGGTACCCATTGGAGGAGGGGAGAGAGGGAGGGTACCCATTGGAGGAGGGGAGAGAGAGAGGGTACCCATTGGAGGAGGGGAGAGAGAGGGAAGGTACCCATTGGAGGAGGGGAGAAAGAGGGAGGGTACCCATTGGAGGAGGGGAGAGAGGGAGGGTACCCATTGGAGGAGGGGAGAGAGAGAGGGTACCCATTGGAGGAGGGGGAGAGAGGGAGGGTACCCATTGGAGGAGGGAGAGGGAGGGTACCCATTGGAGGAGGGGAGAGAGGGAGGGTACCCATTGGAGGAGGGGAGAGAGAGGGAGGGTACCCATTGGAGGAGGGGAGAGAGAGGGAGGGTACCCATTGAGGGGGAGGGGACAGAGAGTATTCCTGATATTGGGATCTGAAGGAACGATTTATCGCTGATAGTTTGACAGAAGCATGAGATTGAGATCAGGCAAAGAAGATAAAAAAAACCCTCGAAATTATCCTTTAATTCACTTCCTGAACTGTATTTATCAGAAACAATCGATCCCCTAAAATAGTCAAATTGATGAAAAAGTGAGACATCCCCATAATTAATAGCAGGATTTCCATTTGCTGTTGGGGGTTTTGTAAATGAGTCGGTGTAAAAGTCTCCAGGTTTGGAGTCTGATTTATTGTCTCTTTAACCCTCAGACAGTATAAAAGGATGGGGGTGAATTTCTGACCCGTTTTATCCTCTCGCTGCCTCTGTCCTGTCGAGATTACTGGAGAATATTTCAGCTCCTCTCTGGGACACTAAACGCTGCTCATTTTATTCTCTGTCCGATCATTAACCTCCAAACTGAGCAACTCTGCTCTAAAATTAACTGTAACAAAGGAGCTGATTACTTGGCGATGGGGAGTGACCGCAATCTGTGGGATTGTACTTTATGGAGCCACTAACTCCTGTACTTAATAATACCCTAATTAACATAATTAACCAGGGGACTGAACCGTGCAGATAGCGAGAGGTTTAGTTAGTGAGAATGACAGGCTGTTACTCACACAACACATTGTAAATCCAAGATAGAAACACTTAAAGCCCTGAAATAAATGTCAAGTGGTGAGTGGATTTGGAGAAGTAACAATGATTCATAAGATGCTCCGTTTACACTCCAGTGTGGCAGGAACAGTTCCTGTAATATATGATCCGTGTATTGAAATATCTTCCCTTCCCACGTTGATGCAGCTGCACAGAGCAGGAGCCTGTTGTTTCTCTCCCTCCCTGGGCTGTGTGGTGATCTTTAATTACTGTTTCAACAACAACTACTTGCATTTATATAGCGCCTTTAACGTAGTAAAACGTCCCAAGGTGCTTCACAGGAGCGTAATCGGACAAAACTTAACACCGAGTCACACAAGGAGATATTAGGACAGGTGACCAAAAGCTTGGTCAAAGAGGCAGGTTTTAAGGAGCGTCTTAAAGGAGGAGAGAGAGGGTGAGAGGCGGAGAGGTTTAGGGAGGGAATTCCAGAGCTTCGGGCTCAGGCAGCTGAAGGCACGGCCGCCAATGGTGGGGTGATGAAAATCGGGGATGCACAAGAGGCCAGAATTGGAGGAGTGCAGAGATCTCGGAGGGTTGTAGGACTGGAGGAGGTTACAGAGATAGGGAGGGGCGAGGCCATGGAGGGATTTGAACACAAGGATGATAATTTTAAAATCGAGGCATTGCTGGACTGGGAGCCAATGTAGGTCAGCGAGCACAGGGGTGATGGGTGAACGGGCGAGTTAGGATACGGGAGGCAGAGTTTTGGATGAGCTGAAGTTTACGGAGGGTGGACGGTGGGAGGCCGGGCAGGAGAGTATTGGAATAGTCGAGCCTGGAGGTGAGAAAGGCATGGATGGTGCAGTGGAACAGTAAACAAGAAACCTGGTCCAGAAATGTGAGAATCAGAGAGAGCTCGAGCGAGTGGTGGAGAGAGACAGTCGCTCAGTCTCTCTCTTCACTCCCGCTGTGGTTTCACACTGAACTCCCACCACTGATTGCCCCTCGAGTTTCCTCACCGTTTACACACTGTCATTCCATAGAATGGTGAGTTGTAGCACTGGGACAAGGGGCTGTTAATTATGTACCGAGGACACGGCAATTCAGGAGCACTTAACATCTGGACAGTGTGATTATTCATTCATACTTTTGACAGCTTTAGGATTCTGTTACTAATGGACGCTCGTTTCATTCTAAATAGAGACATTAAAATAATCTCTTCCAATATCCAGCTTTAGTCAGTGCCTTTAGAAAGATGCTGTGAGAATTGTACATTCATTAATAAGAACATAAGAACATAAGAAATAGGAGCAGGAGTAGGCCATTCGGCCCCTCGAGCCTGCCCCGCCATTCAACAAGATCATGGCTGATCTTCTACCTCAATGCCATTTTCCTGCACCATCCCCATATCCCTTGATGCCTTTAATATCTAGAAATCTATCGATCTCTGTTTTGAATGTACTCAATGATTGAAGCCTCTTTGCATCCTCCTCACAACTCACATTCCCACCTAGTTTTGTGTCATCAGCAAACTTGGAAATGTTGCATTTGGTCCCCCGCGTCCGAATCATTGGTAGAGATTGTGAATAGCTGGGGCCCAAGCACCGATCCCTGTGGTACCCCACTAGTCACAGTCTGCCAACCTGAAAAAGACCCGTTTATTCCTACTCTCTGTTTTCTGTCTGTTAACCAATTCTCAATCAATGCCAATAAATTACCCTCAATTCCATGTGCTCTAACTTTGTTCACGAACCTCCTGTGTGGGACCTTATCGAAAGCCTTCTGAAAATCCAAATACACCACATCCACTGGTTCCCCCTTATCTATTCTACTAGTTACATCCTCAAAGAACTCCAATAGGTTTGTCAAACATTATTTCCCTTTTGGCCTTTCATAAATCCATGTTGACTCTGCCAAATCCTATTATTATTTTCTCAGTGTCCTGTTATCACATCCTTTATAATAGATTCTAGTATTTTCCCTACGACTGTTGTCAGGCTAACAGGTCTGTAATTCCCTGTTTTCTCTCTCCCTCCTTTCTCAAATAGTGGGGTTACATTTGCCACCCTCCAATCTGCAGGAACCATTCCAGAATCTATCGAATTTTGGAAGATGACAACCAATGCATCCACTATCTCTGTCGCCACCTCTTTCAAAACCCTGGGATGTAGATCATCAGGTCCTTGGGATTTATCGACTTTCAGTCCCATTAATTTCTCTAATACTATTTTTTTACTAATACTAATTTCTTTCAGTTCCTCATTCTCACCAGACCCTTGGATCTCTAGTATTTCTGGGAGGTTTTTTGTGTCTTCTTCCATGAAGAGACACAAAGTATTTGTTTAATTTCTCTGCCATTTCCTTTTTCCCCGTTATAAATTCTCCCCTCTCTGTGTGTAGGGGACCCACATTTGCCTTCACCAGTCTTTTCCTTTCCACATACCTATAGAAGCTTTTACAGTCCGTTTGTATGTTTCTCGCTAGTTTACTCTCATATTCTATTTTCCCTCTTTATGAATTTCTTGGTCCTCCTTTGCTGAATTCTGAAATGCTCATAATCCTCAGGCTTACTGCTTTTTCTGGTGTCTTTCTCTGCCTCTTCCTTTGATTTAATACTATCTTTCATTTCTCTTGTTAATCTCTATTATCCAGCTTTAGTCAGTGCCTTTAGAAAGATGCTGTGAGAATTGTAGATTCATTAATCTCGATTCTCTCTGTATACGGCCCCCTCTCCATCTTTCTCACACATTAGTTTTATTGATTGCTGCAACAGCCACTTTCTGAAGATTGCGGTCTAACAGGCGAGCTGTGTGATCATTTGGAAAAGGATGTTGGTCTGATTCTGTGTTGCCGATGTTGGGGAGAGTATCAGTGTGTCCCATCCACAGGATGCACTGCAGCAACTCGCCAAGGCTTCTTCGACAGCACCTCCCAAACCCACCACCTCCACCACCGAGAAGGACAAGGGCAGCAGGTGCATGGGAACACCGTCACCTCCAAGTTCCCCTCCGAGTCACACACCATCCCGACTTACAATCAGAGAATCGTAGAACCTTACAGCACAGAAGGAGGCCATTCGGCCCATCATGCCTGTGCCTGCTCTTTGAAAGAGCTATCCAATTAGTCCCACTCCCCCGCTCTTTCCCCATAGTTCTGCAGATTTTTCCTTTTCAAGTATTTATCCAATTCCCTTTTGAAAGTTATTATTGAATCTGCTTCCACCGCCCTTTCAGGCAGCGCATTCCAGATCAGAACAACTCGCTGCGAAAAAAATTCTCCACATCTCTCCTCTGGTTTTTTGGCCAATTACCTTAAATCTGTGTCCTCTGGTTACCGACCCTCCTGCCACTGGAAACAGTTTCTCCTTATTTACTCCATCAAAACTCTTCATAATTTTGAACACCTCTATTAAATCTCCCCTCAACCTTCTCTACTCTGAGGAGAACAACCCCAGCTTCTCCAGTCTCTCCACATAACTGAAGTCCCTCATCCCTGGTCCCATTCTGGTAAATCTCCTCTGCACCCTCTCCGAGGCCTCGTCTGTCCTTCACCCGACTGTCGGAATCATCAGAGAATCTGGGAACATTGTGATGGGAGAATACGACCCACATAAAAGCTGATGTGTGACCTCTGATTGTCTGCGGGCCGTCGACTCATTCCCGAAACGCACCTTGTGTGAAATATGTGGAGCTGCCGCTGTCTCTGTCGCTGCTTCACTGCGGAAGGACCCTGACCTGAAGTGAGCCCGAGGGAGCCCTGCCATCTCCTACTGCTTCCTCGCAAACCAGCCGCAGATAAAGCATCATTAGGACCACAGGCTGGGCTGTGGTCTGAGACCCAGAGCCCAGGATTATGGCCTGATCGGAAATAAGGGATTGTTTTAACAACGGACTGTAAAAAGACAACTGCCCCTCGATCATTCCGCCCGGAAAACTCTCCTCCTTTCTCTCTCTCTCTCCTTTTGGGCAATAAATACCGGCCTCGCCAGCGACACCCACATCCCGAGAATTAATAAACACAAATGATTCTTTCAGAACAACATTCCTGAGAAATTGGCCGATGATAAATTCTGTGATTCAGATATTCCTAATTCTGATACAACAAACTACACAGTGACGGGGAATCACTCCCAGTGACGGGGAATCACTCCCGGTGACGGGGAATCACCCCCGGTGACGGGGATTCACTCCCGGTGACGGGGAATCACTCCCGGTGACGGGGAATCACTCCCGGTGACGGGGAATCACCCCCAGTGACGGGGAATCACTCCCCGTGACAGGGAATCACTCCCCGTGACAGGGAATCACCCCCAGAGACGGGGAATCACCCCCAGTGACGGGGAATCACTCCCAGTGACGGGGAATCACCCCCAGAGACGGGGAATCACCCCCAGTGACGGGGAATCACTCCCAGTGACGGGGAATCACCCCCAGTGACGGGGAATCACTCCCAGTGACGGGGAATCACCCCCAGTGACGGGGAATCACCCCCAGTGACGGGGAATCACCCCCAGAGACGGGGAATCACCCCCAGTGACGGGGAATCACTCCCAGTGACGGGGAATCACCCCCAGTGACGGGGAATCACTCCCAGTGACGGGGAATCACCCCCAGTGACGGGGAATCACTCCCAGTGACGGGGAATCACTCCCAGTGACGGGGAATCACCCCCAGTGACGGGGAATCACTCCCAGTGACGGGGAATCACTCCCAGTGACGGGGAATCACCCCCAGTGACAGGAAATCAATCCCAGTGACGGGGAATCACTCCCAGTGACGGGGAATCACTCCCAGTGACGGGGAATCACCCCCGGTGACAGGAAATCAATCCCAGTGACGGGGAATCACCCCCGGTGACGGGGAATCACTCCCGGTGACAGGAAATCACTCCCAGTGACGGGGAATCACTCCCAGTGACGGGGAATCACTCCCAGTGACGGGGAATCTCCCCCGGTGACAGGGAATCACCCCCGGTGACGGGGAATCACCCCCGGTGACGGGGAATCTCCCCCGGTGACGGGGAGTCTCCCCCAGTGACGGGGAATCTCCCCCAGTGACGGGGAATCTCCCCCAGTGAGGATAAGGTGGGATCTTACAGTTGTGTTTCCAATTCCTGTGTAGTTTTACAATTCAGGTCTCTAAATATTTTAGTGGTGTGAAGCTATTTTTAGTTAGACAGAGCGAGAATCATTCCTCGACACTACAGCGATATAATTAACCAGCTGTCTAACCGTCCAGCACAGAGTGCAGTGAGATGGAGCGCGTACAGTTTAATCAAAACTTATCCCTGAGAAAATTAGAGTGGATCGATATTCCTGGATTTCAAGACAGTGTCGAGGGAGCTTTACTCTGTATCTAATCCGTGCTGCACCTGCCCAGGGAGTGTTTGATGTGGGACAGTGTAGAGGGAGCTTTACTCTGTATCTAACCCGTGCTGTACCTGCCCTGGGAGTGTTTGATGGGACAGTGTAGAGGGAGCTTTACTCTGTATCTAACCCGTGCTTTACCTGCCCTGGGAGTGTTTGATGGGACAGTGTAGAGGGAGCTTTACTCTGTATCTAACCCGTGCTGTACCTGCCCTGGGAGTGTTTGATGGGACAGTGTAGAGGGAGCTTTACTCTGTATCTAACCCGTGCTGTACCTGCCCTGGGAGTGTTTGATGTGGGACAGTGTAGAGGGAGCTTTACTCTGTCTCTAACCCGTGCTGTACCTGCCCTGGGAGTGTTTGATGGGACAGTGTAGATGGGGCCTAACTCTGTATCAAACCCGTGTTGCTCTGTGCCCATTTCCAGGAGAACCCCTACATGTGCAACAACGAGTGTGACGCTCGCACGCCCGAGCTCGCACACCCCCCCGAGCTGATGCTGGATCACGAGGGCCGGATCCCAAACACCTTTTGGCAAAGCGTCTCCTGGAGGAGTTTCCCCGAGCCCCTCCTGGTCAATATCACCCTGTCCTGGGGCAAGACCATCGAGCTGACCGAGGATATCGTCATCACCTTCGAGTCGGGCCGGCCGGAGCAGATGGTCCTGGAGAAATCTCTGGACCACGGCCGGACGTGGCAGCCCTACCAGTTCTACGCTGCCGACTGCCTCAACTCCTTCGGGATGGAGCGGAGAACGGTCCGGGATCTGAGCCCAGCCTCGGTGCTGGACATCATCTGCACGGAGGAGGACTCCAGGGGCTACGTGTGGAAGGTGGACAAGACGGTCCGCTTCGAGATCAGCGAGCGGTTCGCCCTGTTCGGGGGGCCCCTTCTCCGCAACATGGCCTCGCTCTACGGCCAGCTGGACACCACCAAGGACCTGAGGGACTTCTTCACCCTGACCGACCTGCGGGTCAGGCTGCTCCGGCCGGCCACCGGGGCCACCAGCGTCGACCAGCTCAACCTCTCCAAATACTTCTACGCCATCTCCAACGTGGAGATTCACGGACGGTGAGAGCTCCTCGTCACCTCTGCTCAGGGTCACTGATCCCACACTTCACATCCAGGGGGCGCTGTATCAGGGCAAACATCTGGGGGACGGCCTATCAGGGCAAACATCTGGGGGACGGTCTATCAGGGCCAACATCTGGAGGGAACTCTATCAACAACAACAACTTGCAATTATATAGCCCCTTTAACAGAGTAAAACGTCCCAAGGTGCTTCACAGGAGCGATTATCAAACAAAAATTTGATACCGAGCCACAAAAGGAGATATTGGGACAGGAGACTAAAAGCTTGTTCGAAGAGGTAGGTTTTAAGGAGCGTCTCAAAGGAGGAGAGAGAGGGGGAGAGGGGGAGAGGTTTAGGGAGGGAATTCCAGAGCTTAGCTCCCAGGCAGCTGAAGGCACGGCCGCCAATCGTGGAGCGATTAAATTTGGGGATGTGCAAGAGGCCAGAATTGGAGAGATCTCGGAGGGTTGTAGGGCTGGAGGAGGTTACAGAGATAGGGAGGGGCGAGGCCATGGAGGGATTTGAAAACAAGGATGAGAATTTTAAAATCGAGGCGTTGCCAATGTAGGTCAGTGAGCACGGGGGTGATGGGAGAACGGGACTTGGTGTGAGTTAGGATACGGGCAGCAGAGTTAGCCTCAGACTGTGGCCGGGGAGAGGGATGGAGTCGGTGTCTGGGGAACGGAGTTTGAGGTGGGGACTGAAGACAATGGCTTCGGTCTTCCCAATATTTGATTGGAGGAAATTTGTGCTCCTCCAGTACTGGCTGTTGGAAAAGCAGCGTGACAAATCAGAGAGAGTGGAGGGGTCGAGAGAGGTGGGGGTGAGGTAGAGCTGGGTGTCGTCAGTGTACATGTGGAACCTGACGTTGTGTTTTCAGATGATGTCACCGGGGGGCAGCCTGTAGATGAGAAATTCTACACTCAGCATCTGGGAGACTCACTCGAGCTTTTAGTCCAGGAGAATCTTCAGACACTAATTCGAGAACAGGAACAGGAAAATGTTTACGCTGAGGTTAATTTGCCTCCAAGGAACTGTCTGGGTTTCTGCTTAGTTCAGCAAAAAGTGCCGAGAACAGCAAATGTGCTGAATGTGTGAGGACCAATCTGCAGATTTTGAAGCTTCACCTTCCCAGTGAGTTAAACGGCGGCCCGATGCTGTTAGCACAGAATCCCCGAGACCAGCGATCTCACACTTTACAACACAGAAACCCTCACAACACACTGGGCCTTTCCACATCGTATTTACTAAAGGGAAATCTTCATCACACTCACTGTTAATGTCAGCGATGCGATTGTGTCCTTTAGAACATTAAAAAATATATTTCACAAGGAGGTGATCCCAGACCGACCTTCCCCAGAAACTGTAAACTCCCATCACAGCAACTAAACCCTCTTCAATGTGATAATGACCAAAGAATCTGTTTTATGATGTTGGTTGGTGGATAAACATTGGTCAGGACACCGGGGAGAACTCCCCCGCTCTTCTTTGAAATAATGGCTGTGGGATCTTTTACGGCCACCTGAGAGGGCAGACAGGGCCTCGGTTTAAAGTCTCATTCAAAAGACACCAACACCAATAGTGCAGCACTCCCTCAGTACTGACCCTCCGACAGTGCAGCACTCCCTCAGTACTGACCCTCCGACAGTGCAGCACTCCCTCAGTACTGACCCTCCGACAGTGCAGCACTCCCTCAGTACTGACCCTCCGACAGTGCAGCACTCCCTCAGTACTGACCCTCCGACAGTGCAGCACTCCCTCAGTACTGACCCTCCGACAGTGCAGCACTCCCTCAGTACTGACCCTCTGACAGTGTAGCACTCCCTCAGTACTGACCCTCCGACAGTGCAGCACTCCCTCAGTACTGACCATCCGACAGTGCAGCACTCCCTCAGTACTGACCCTCCGACAGTGCGGCACTCCCTCAATACTGACCCTCCGACAGTGCGGCACTCCCTCAGTACTGACCCTCCGACAGTGCAGCACATCCTCAGTACTGCCCCTCCGACAGTGCAGCTCTCCCTCAGTACTGACCCTCCGACAGTGCAGCACTCCCTCAGTACTGACCCTCCGACAGTGCAGCACTCCCTCAGTACTGACCCTCCGACAGTGCAGCACTCCCTCAGTACTGACCCTCCGACAGTGCAGCACTCCCTCAGTACTGACCCTCCGACAGTGCAGCACTCCCTCAGTACTGACCCTCCGACAGTGCAGCACTCCCTCAGTACTGACCCTCCGACAGTGCAGCACTCCCTCAGTACTGACCCTCCGACAGTGCAGCACTCCCTCAGTACTGACACCGGGGAGTGCCGGCCTGGATTATTTGCTCAAGTCTCTGGAGCGGGGCTTGAACTTATGACCTTCTGTCTCAGAGGCGAGATCTCAATATCTCATTGCTGTTTGTGGGATCTTGCTGTGCGTAAATTGGCTGCTGTGTTCCCCACATTACAACAGTGACTACATTTCAAATTTACTTCATTGGCTGTAAAGCACTTTGGGACGTCCTGAGGTGGTGAAAGGCGCTGTGGAAATGGGAGTTCTTTCTCTTTTTAGGGTTGACCCATGTTCCTGGTCTCTGCTGCTCCAGTCAGTGGGAATTGCCCATGAGTGGGAATTGCCCATGAGTGGGAATTGCCCCGTGCTGGGAATTGATATGCTGGGAATTGTCCTGTGCTGGGAATCGCCCCGTGCTGGGAATCGCTCTGTACTGGGCTTGTCGTCCTGTGCAGTTCGGGCCTGAGATCTTGTCACTGGGTCCAGTTTGGGGAAAGGGGAGACTGTGTGAGGGGATCACAGGCTGCCCATGTTCTGCAGGAAGGGGTTTGCATCAGTTTAAAATTCTGCAATGACCTTTAACTGGGATCCAGGACCTTCCTGTGATGGAGACACCAGGAACCTAAGCTGGTAAAGGGAGAGCTGAGCCCCGGAGCAGAGAGTCCGGTGTGTAACGGAGCTGCTCGGGGTCATTTTAAACCAGCTTGTCCCCTTGTTTTTTTGCCAGGTGTAAGTGCAATCTTCACGCCAACAACTGTGTCCTGGAGAAGGGGAAGCTGAGTTGCGAGTGTGAGCACAACACGACGGGGCCGGACTGCGGGAGATGCAAGAAAGGCTTTCAAGGCCGGCCGTGGAGAGCCGGCTCGTACCTCCCGATCCCCAAAGGGACGGCCAATATCTGTGAGTAACGAGGGCTTCTCCGGCCCTGCCTGATACCGGCGGCACCTTGGGTTTCGGTTCAGATTTCATTCTAATTCCAACTCCCGGCAATGCACCGATTCCAAAATAGAAGCAAATGGATGTTTGTGAATGAATTAATGTGTAAACAGAGACTCAGAGCGGGAGATTGGACAGAGACAGAGAACAGGAATAAGGACTGACTCCAGGGGGAGGGGACCACGAGGGGGAGGGGAAGGGGGTCAGGAGGGGGGAGAAGGGTTCAGGAGGGGGGAGAAGGGGGTCAGGAGGGGGGAGAAGGGGTTCAGGAGGGGGGAGAAGGGGTTCAGGAGGGGGGAGAAGGGGGTCAGGAGGGGGGAGAAGGGGGTCAGGAGGGGGGGAGAAGGGGTTCAGGAGGGGGAGAAGGGGTTCCGGAGGGGGGAGAAGGGGTTCAAGAGGGGGGAGAAGAGGTTCCGGAGGGGGGAGAAGGGGTTCAAGAGGGGGGAGAAGAGGTTCCGGAGGGGGGAGAAGGGGTTCCGGAGGGGGGAGAAGGGGTTCAGGAGTGGGGAGAAGAGGGTTCAGGAGGGGGGAGAAGGGGGTCAGGAGGGGGGAGAAGGGGTTCAGGAGGGGGAGAAGGGGTTCAAGAGGGGGGAGAAGGGGTTCCGGAGGGGGGAGAAGAGGTTCCGGAGGGGGGAGAAGGGGTTCCGGAGGGGGGAGAAGGGGTTCAGGAGGAGGGAGAAGCGGTTCAGGAGGGGGGAGAAGGGGTTCAGGAGTGGGGAGAAGGGGGTTCAGGAGTGGGCAGAAGGGGTTCAGGAGGGGGGAGAAGGGGTTCCGGAGGGGGGAGAAGGGGTTCAGGAGGGGGGAGAAGGGGTTCAGGAGGGGGAGAAGCGGTTCCGGAGGGGGGAGAAGGGGTTCAGGAGGGGGAGAAGGGGTTCAGGAGGGGGGAGAAGCGGTTCCGGAGGGGGGAGAAGGGGTTCAGGAGGGGGGAGAAGGGGTTCAGGAGGGGGGAGACGAGGTTCCGGAGGGGGGAGAAGGGGTTCAGGAGGGGGGGAGAAGGGGTTCAGGAGGGGGAGAAGGGGTTCCGGAGGGGGGAGAAGGGGTTCCGGAGGGGGGTGATGGTCGATCCCCGGGGTGTGAATTTCCCCGTGGCCCCTTTTTCTGTCGATTCCCTGATTCCAGGAGCCGGTTGAACGGAGGCGGCGATGGCGGCCCTGCCTTCCCACAATGCAGCGCGGCGGAGAAAAGGCCCCATCGAGAGCCCGGGCCCTGCTGCACTCTGGGAGATTGAGTCCCCTGACCCCGTGACCCCGGGGGCCGGATGTTGGCCACTGGTTGTCACTGTCCGGATGGGGAGGGGCGGAGCTGTCTGACCCTCCTCAGGCGAAGCCTCCATTCCCTCAAGGTGGGGCTCACTCTGGAATTACCACCTCCTGTATTATCCCCAACCCTCAACCCCTCCCCCTCCCCAACCCCTCCCTCTCCCCCTCCCCAACCCCTCCCCCTCCCCAACCCCTCCCTCCTCCCCCCAACCCTTCTCCTTGCCCTCCTCCATCACTCTCCCTCCATTCCGCTCCCCCTCCACTCCCCCAATGCTTCTCCCCCTCCCCAAATGCTCCCCTCCCCCTCCCCTTTCCCCATCCCCCTCCCCCGTCCAAACCACCTCCTCTCCCCCTCCTCCCTGCTCTCCCCCCTCCACTCCACTCCCCCCCATCTCGCCCCGTCCTCCCTCCTCTCCCTCCCCCTCCCCCTCCTCACCCCCCTCCCCCTCCCTTCACTCTGAAGAAATCTCCTTTCACTGTCATGTGTTTACGTTGCGTTCTCACACATTGTTCCACTAAAATACTTTATAATCCGTGTTCGACACAAACACCTGAACTCAGGCCCTGATTTTTGTTTCCGTTTCCCTCTCCAGGCCTCCCGAACACCGTCACCAGTGACCGTAAGTAGGACCTACGCTCTCTGACCTGTGACCTGCTGACCCAGAGCCCATTTCTGTATCTGGAGCGAACCTTCCCCTCGACCCCCCCCTCGTGTCTCACTGACCGTGGAACAGGTGTAGGTGTGAACAGGGAGTGAGTGTGGAACAGGTGTCGGTGTGAACAGGGACTGAGTGTGGAACAGGTGTAGGTGTGAACAGGGACTGAGTGTGGAACAGGTGTAGGTGAACAGGGACTGAGTGTGGAACAGGTGTAGGTGTGAACAGGGACTGAGTGTGGAACAGGTGTGGGTGTGAACAGGGACTGAGTGTGGAACAGGTGCAGGTGTGAACAGGGAGTGAGTGTGGAACAGGTGTAGGGTGAACAGGGACTGAGTGTGGAACAGGTGTGGGTGTGAACAGGGACTGAGTGTGGAACAGGTGTAGGTGTGAACAGGGAGTGAGTGTGGAACAGGTGCAGGTGTGAACAGGGACTGAGTGTATTTGTGGAAAGCTGTCTGGTTCCTGATACCGAGATCAATCGGGACCTGTTGTAATCCCGTTCTCCCAGATACAGAAATGGGAACTGGACGAGTGTCTCTCGGCCTCAATCTCTTCACCTTCGTTTCCCGTATTTTGCATGAACTCGTTCCCGTTTATTTAACCCTTCGCATGCTGTCCATCTCATTCCAAACCATCGGCTACATTGAGCACCCAAATCAGCACCCATACTGACCGGGAGCAGAGTGTCCATAACTCCCCGTACTGACCGGGAGCAGAGTGTCCATAACTCCCCGTACTGACCGGGAGCAGAGTGTCCATAACTCCCCGTACTGACCGGGAGCAGAGTGTCCATAACTCCCCGTACTGACCGGGAGCAGAGTGTCCATAACTCCCCGTACTGACCGGGAGCAGAGTGTCCATAACTCCCCGTACTGACCGGGAGCAGAGTGTCCATAACTCCCCGTACTGACCGGGAGCAGAGTGTCCATAACTCCCCGTACTGACCGGGGACAGAGTGTCCATAACTCCCCGTACTGACCGGGAGCAGAGTGTCCATAACTCCCCGTACTGACCGGGGACAGAGTGTCCATAACTCCCCGTACTGACCGGGGACAGAGTGTCCATAACTCCCCGTACTGACCGGGAGCAGAGTGTCCATAACTCTCCGTACTGACCGGGAGCAGAGTGTCCATAACTCCCCGTACTGACCGGGAGCAGAGTGTCCATAACTCCCCGTACTGACCGGGAGCAGAGTGTCCATAACTCTCCGTACTGACCGGGAGCAGAGTGTCCATAACTCCCCGTACTGACCGGGAGCAGAGTGTCCATAACTCCCCGTACTGACCGGGAGCAGAGTGTCCATAACTCCCCGTACTGACCGGGACAGAGTGTCCATAACTCCCCGTACTGACCGGGACAGAGTGTCCATAACTCCCCGTACTGACCGGGAGCAGAGTGTCCATAACTCCCCGTACTGACCGGGAGCAGAGTGTCCATAACTCCCCGTACTGACCGGGAGCAGAGTGTCCATAACTCCCCGTACTGACCGGGACAGAGTGTCCATAACTCCCCGTACTGACCGGGACAGAGTGTCCATAACTCCCCGTACTGACCGGGTCAGAGTGTCCATAACTACTGATACTGACCGGGAGCAGAGTGTCCATAACTCCCCGTACTGACCGGGACAGAGTGTCCATAACTCCCCGTACTGACCGGGAGCAGAGTGTCCATAACTCCCCGTACTGACCGGGAGCAGAGTGTCCATAACTCCCCGTACTGACCGGGAGCAGAGTGTGCATAACTCCCCGTACTGACCGGGAGCAGAGTGTCCATAACTCCCCGTACTGACCGGGAGAGAGTGTCCATAACTCCCCGTACTGACCGGGAGCAGAGTGTCCATAACTCCCCGTACTGACCGGGAGCAGAGTGTCCATAACTCCCCGTACTGACCGGGTCAGAGTGTCCATAACTACTGATACTGACCGGGAGCAGTGTGTCCATAACTCCCCGTACTGACCGGGACAGAATGTCCATAACTCCCCGAAATGACGGGGACAGAGTGTCCATAACTCCCCGTACTGACCGGGAGCAGAGTGTCCATAACTCCCCGTACTGACCGGGAGCAGAGTGTCCATAACTCCCCGTACTGACCGGGTCAGAGTGTCCATAACTACTGATACTGACCGGGAGCAGTGTGTCCATAACTCCCCGTACTGACCGGGACAGAATGTCCATAACTCCCCGAAATGACGGGGACAGAGTGTCCATAACTCCCCGTACTGACCGGGAGCAGAGTGTCCATAACTCCCCGTACTGACCGGGAGCAGAGTGTCCATAACTCCCCGTACTGACCGGGAGCAGAGTGTCCATAACTCCCCGTACTGACCGGGAGCAGAGTGTCCATAACTCCCCGTACTGACCGGGAGCAGAGTGTCCATAACTCCCCGTACTGACCGGGAGAGAGTGTCCATAACTCCCCGTACTGACCGGGAGCAGAGTGTCCATAACTCCCCGTACTGACCGGGAGCAGAGTGTCCATAACTCCCCGTACTGACCGGGAGCAGAGTGTCCATAACTCCCCGTACTGACCGGGACAGAGTGTCCATAACTCCCCGTACTGACCGGGACAGAGTGTCCATAACTCCCCGTACTGACCGGGACAGAGTGTCCATAACTCCCCGTACTGACCGGGACAGAGTGTCCATAACTCCCCGTACTGACCGGGACAGAGTGTCCATAACTCCCCGTACTGACCGGGACAGAGTGTCCATAACTCCCCGTACTGACCGGGACAGAGTGTCCATAACTCCCCGTACTGACCGGGACAGAGTGTCCATAACTCCCCGTACTGACCGGGACAGAGTGTCCATAACTCCCCGTACTGACCGGGACAGAGTGTCCATAACTCCCCGTACTGACCGGGACAGAGTGTCCATAACTCCCCGTACTGACCGGGACAGAGTGTCCATAACTCCCCGTACTGACCGGGACAGAGTGTCCATAACTCCCCGTACTGACCGGGACAGAGTGTCCGTATCACAGTCCGATACTGGACAGGAACATGTGCGATGCTGGGACTGGGACTGGGACTGGGACACCCTGGAGTTCTATGAAACGTTACACTTTGGACCCGAACCTGCCCCTTTCCTGCCCAGGTACAGCCAGAACCAACATGAAAAAACAGACCATCAAAACCTTCATCACTGGCACAAACTTAACGAAAGATAAACTCGTTCTAATGTCTTCAATGATTATCTATTTTGTCCTTAATGACTGAAGGTGGTTGTTACTGGATTCAGTCTCGCTGAATAATAACAGGGAGACTCAGTCAGATACTGGATTGCACAGTTTGTCTTTCAAACACTCAACCTACTCGAATTACTGAAATCCCATAATAACAGCCTGTCACCGGCCTCCCCCCATTAAATCATCGGCTCCACAGACCAGATTCCAGCTAATTATCGTTCGCTCGGCTTCGAGCTCCAACCCGGGCAGTGATTCGACCCGGAGAAGCGATTGATTGAACCGACATTGGCTCCCGGTCCAGCAACGCCTCGCAATTAAAATTCTCATCCTCACCTTCAAATCCCTCCCTGGCCTCGCCCCTCCCTATCTCTGTAACCTCCTCCAGCCCCTCGCCCCTCCCTATCTCTGTAACCCCCTCCAGCCCCACACCCCTCCCTATCTCTGTAACCCCCTCCAGCCCCTCGCCCCTCCCAATCTCTGTAACCTCCTCCAGCCCGACACCCCTCCCTATCTCTGTAACCTCCTCCAGCCCCTCGCCCCTCCCTATCTCTGTAACCCCCTCCAGCCCCTCCCCATCTCTGTAACCCCCTCCAGCCCCTCACCCCTCCCAATCTCTGTAACCTCCTCCAGCCCTACACCCCTCCCGCTCTCTGTAACCTCCCCCAGCCCTACACACCACCCTATCTCTGTAACCTCCTCCAGCCCCTCACCCCGCCCTATCTCTGTAACCTCCTCCAGCCCCTCGCCCCTCCCTATCTCTGTAACCTCCTCCAGCCCTACACCCCTCCCTATCTCTGTTACCCCCTCCAGCCCTACACCCCTCCCTATCTCTGTAACCTCCTCCAGCCCCTCACCCCTCCCTATCTCTGTAACCTCCTCCAGCCCTACACCCCTCCCTATCTCTGTTACCCCCTCCAGCCCTACACCCCTCCCTATCTCTGTAACCTCCTCCAGCCCCTCACCCCTCCCTATCTCTGTAACTTCCTGCAGCCCCTCACCCCTCCCTATCTCTGTAACTTCCTCCAGTCCTACACCCCTCCCTATCTCTGTAACCCCCTCCAGCCCGACACCCCTCCCTATCTCTGTAACCTCCTCCAGCCCTACACCCCTCCTGATCTCTGTAACTTCCTCCAGTCCTACACCCCTCCCTATCTCTGTAACTTCCTCCAGTCCTACACCCCTCCCTATCTCTGTAACCTCCTCCAGCCCTACACCCCCCCCTATCTCTGTAACTTCCTCCAGTCCTACACCCTTCCCTATCTCTGTAACCCCCTCCAGCCCGACACCCCTCCCTATCTCTGTAACCTCCTCCAGCCCGACACCCCTCCCTATCTCTGTAACCTCCTCCAGCCCTACACCCCTCCCTATCTCTGTAACCTCCTCCAGCTCTGCACCCCTCCGAGATCTCTGCGCTCCTCCAATTCTGGCCTCTTGTCCATCCCCGATTTCCTTTGCTCCGCCATTGGCGGCCGTGCCTTCAGCTGCCGAGGCCCTGAGCTCTGGAATTCCCTCCATAAACCTCTCCACCTCTTCCCCCTCTCTCTCCTCCTTTAAAATGTTCATCAAAACCCACCTCTTTGATGAAACTTTTGGTCACCTGTCCGAATATCTCGTGATGTGGCTCGGTGTTAAATTCTGTTTGATAATCGCTCCTGTGAAGGGCCTGGGGACGTTTTACTACGTTAAAGGCGCTATATAAATGCAGGTTGTTGTTATTATCTGTGGGCGAGGGTCAGAAACTGTGACCGTTTGTTCAGATTGAATAGAATCATAGAATCATAGGATCATAGAAGTTACAACATGGAAACAGGCCCTTCGGCCCAACATGTCCATGTCGCCCAGTTTATACCACTAAGCTAGTCCCAGTTGCCTGCACTTGGCCCATATCCCTCTATACCCATCTTACCCATGTAACTGTCCAAATGCTTTTTAAATGACAAAATTGTACCCGCCTCTACTGCTGCCTCTGGCTGCTCGTTCCAGACACTCACCACCCTTTGAGTGAAAAAATTGCCCCTCTGGACCCTTTTGTATCTCTCCCCTCTCACCTTAAATCTATGCCCCCTCGTTATAGACTCCCCTACCTTTGGGAAAAGATTTTGACTATCGACCTTATCTATGCCCCTCATTATTTTATAGACTTCTATAAGATCACCCCTTAACCTCCTACTCTCCAGGGAAAAAAGTCCCAGTCCATCTAACCTCTCCCTATAAGTCAAACCATCAAGTCCCGGTAGCATCCTAGTAAATCTTTTCTGCACTCTTTCTAGTTTAATAATATCCTTTCTGTAATTGAGTGACCAGAACTGTACACAGTATTCCAAGTGTGGCCTTACCAATGTCCTGTACAACTTCAACAAGACATCCCAACTCCTGTATTCAATGTTCTGACCAATGAAACCAAGCATGCCGAATGCCTTCTTCACCACCCTATCCACCTGTGACTCCACTTTCAAGGAGCTATGAACCTGTACTCCTAGATCTCTTTGTTCTATAACTCTCCCCAACGCCCTACCATTAACGGAGTAGGTCCTGGCCCGATTCGATCTACCAAAATGCATCACCTCACATTTATCTAAATTAAGCTCCATCTGCCATTCATCGGCCCACTGGCCCAATTTATTAAGGTCCTGTTGCAATCCTAGATAACCTTCTTCACTGTCCACAATGCCAATAATCTTGGTGTCATTTGCAAACTTACTAAACATGCCTCCTAAATTCTCATCCAAATCATTAATATAAATAACAAATAACAGCGGACCCAGCACCGATCCCTGAGGTACACCGCTGGACACAGGCCTCCAGTTTGAAAAACAACCCTCTACAACCACCCTCTGTCTTCTGTCGTCAAGCCAATTTGGTATCCAATTGGCTACCTCACCTTGGATCCCATGAGATATAACCTTATGTAAAAAATATATTTTTAACTGAGCAACTTGACCCCTGCAAGAAGGAATTTGTTTTTATTGAAGTTTGTGAGACTCAGTTCGGAGACACAGTCAGTCGTGGGGATGGGAGCAGGAAGTTACAAAGGGACATGGACAGACTGAGTGAGTGGGCAAAACTGAGGCAGATGGAGTTCAATGTGGACAAGATATATTGGCCCTGGAGGGGGTGCAGCGCAGATTCACCAGAATGATACCGGGGCTAAAAGGGTTAAATTAAGAGGACAGGTTACATAAACCAGGCTTGTATTCCCTCGAGTTTAGAAGATTGAGGGGTGATCAGATCAAGGTGTTTAAAATGATTCAACGATTTGATAGGGCAGATAAAGAGAAACTATTTCCTCTGGTGGGAGAGTCCAGAACAAGGGGGAATAATCTTAAAATTAGAGCTCGGCCGTTCAGGGGTGATGTCAGGAAGCATTTCTTCACACAAAGGGGAGTGGAAATCTGGAACTCTCTCCCCCAAAAGGCTGTGGATGCTGGGAGTCAATTGGAGCTTTCAAGTCTGAGATCGATAGATTTTTGTTGGGTGAGGGTATTGAGGGATATGGAGCAAAGGAGGGTGAATGGAGTTGAGGTACAGATCAGCCATGATCTTATATGAACAGCAGAACAGGCTCGAGGGGTTGAAAGGCCTCCTCCTGTTCCTGTGTAACAGGCTCGAGGGGCTGAATGGCCTCCTCCTGTTCCTGTGCAACAGGCTCGAGGGGCTGAATGGCCTCCTCCTGTTCCTGTGTAATAGACTGGAGGGGCTAAATGGCCTCCTCCTGTTCCTGTGTAACAGGCTCAAGGGGCTGAATGGCCTCCTCTGTTCCTGTGTAACAGGCTCGAGGGGCTGAATGGCCTCCTCCTGTTCCTGTGTAACAGGCTCGAGGGGCTGAATGGCCTCCTCCTGTTCCTGTGTAACAGGCTCGAGGGGCTGAATGGCCTCCTCCTGTTCCTGTGCAACAGGCTCGAGGGACTGAATGGCCTCCTCTGTTCCTGTGTAACAGGCTCAAGGGGCTGAATGGCCTCCTCCTGTTCCTGTGTAACAGGCTCGAGGGGCTGAATGGCCTCCTCCTGTTCCAATATCCTGTGGATAGTGAGGTTTCACTGCTGACATCATCTTTAAAAAAAATCTATCAGCTGAAAAGTAACTTCTGGCAGGAAATCATTACAAACATCTGTCTGACCCCAGCAGATTGAAATCATTGCAAACATCTGTCTGACCCCAGCAGATTGAAATCATTACAAACATCTGTCTGACCCCAGCAGATTAAAATCATTACAAACATCTGTCTGACCCCAGCAGATTGAAATCATTACAAACATCTGTCTGACCCCAGCAGATTGAAATCATTACAACATCTGTCTGACCCCAGCAGATTGAAATCTGTGACGATTTTCAGAAATATTTGTTGGGTTTTGATGGAAGTGTCTGGTTGCTTGTCTCTCGGACCCACTCACTGTCCCGTGCAGTCTCGAGTCGATATGTTTGTGCGCACAGTACAGATGTTCTGTTCAGACCGCGCGTTGTTCTCCATCTGGGATTAATCTTTGCTGATTTCTCCTGACGCAGCTCATCCAAAGCAAGGTCAGACACGGCCAAGTATCTCATCACTCGGGGTCACTAACACAAAGCAAGGTCAGACACGGCCAAGTATCTCATCACTGGAGGTCACTAACACAAAGCAAGGTCAGACACGGCCAAGTATCTCATCACTAGAGGTCACTGACACAAAGCAAGGTCAGACACGGCCAAGTATCTCATCACTGGAGGTCACTAACACAAAGCAAGGTCAGACACGGCCAAGTATCTCATCACTCGGGGTCACTAACACAAAGCAAGGTCAGACACGGCCAAGTATCTCATCACTGGAGGTCACTAACACAAAGCAAGGTCAGACACGGCCAAGTATCTCATCACTGGGGGTCACGAACACGAAGTAAGGTCAGACACGGCCAAGTATCTCATCACTGGAGGTCACGAACACAAAGCAAGGTCAGACACGGCCAAGTATCTCATCACTCGAGGTTACCAACACAAAGTAAGGGAGGAGCTCTCAAACAATGCTACTGGCTTACAGCAGAAAGATGAAGAAAGAAAGACTTGCATTTATATAGCGCCTTTCACAATCTCAAGACATCCCAATGTACTTTACAGCCAAAGAAGTACTTTTGAAGTGTGGTCACTGTTGTAATGTAGGAAACGCGGCAGAAAATTTGCGCACAGCAAGATCCCACAAACAGCAATAAATAAAGAGCAGATAATTTATTTTT
The DNA here is from genome assembly GCF_035084215.1 of Heptranchias perlo. Classification (NCBI taxonomy): domain Eukaryota; kingdom Metazoa; phylum Chordata; class Chondrichthyes; order Hexanchiformes; family Hexanchidae; genus Heptranchias; species Heptranchias perlo. Next base: position 135,927 of record NW_027139506.1, on the reverse strand, counting down.
AGTGACGTTGAGTTGAGGGATAAATATTGGCCAGGACAACGGGGAGAACTACCTTGCTCTTCGAAATACTGCCATGAGATCTTTTACGTCCACCTGAGAGGGTGGACAGGGCCTCGGTTTAATGTTTCATTCGAAAGACTGGACTTCCGACAATGCAGCACTCCCTCATTACTGCCCCTCCGACAGCGCAGCACTCCCTCATTACTGCCCCTCCGACAGTGCAGCACTCCCTCATTACTGCCCCTCCGACAGTACAGCACTCCCTCATTACTGCCCCTCCGACAGTACAGCACTCCCTCATTACTGCCCCTCCGACAGTGCAGCACTCCCTCATGACTGCCCCTCCGACAGGACAGCACTCCCTCATTACTGCCCCTCCGACAATACAGCACTCCCTCATTACTGCCCCTCCGACAGTACAAAACTCCTTCATTACTGCCCCTCCGACAGTACAGCACTCCCTCAGTGCAGCGCTCCCTCATTACTGCCCCTCCGACAGTGCAGCACTCCCTCATTACTGCCCCTCCGACAGTGCAGCACTCCCTCATTACTGCCCCTCCGACAGTACAACACTCCTTCATTACTGCCCCTCCGACAGTACAGCACTCCCTCAGTGCAGCGCTCCCTCATTACTGCCCCTCCGACAATGCAGCACTCCCTCATTACTGCCCCTCCGACAGTGCAGCACTCCCTCATTACTGCCCCTCCGACAGTGCAGCACTCCCTCATTACTGCCCCTCCGACAGTGCAGCACTCCCTCATTACTGCACCTCCGACAATACAGCACTCCCTCATTACTGCCCCTCCGACAATACAGCACTCCCTCATTACTGCCCCTCCGACAGTGCAGCACTCCCTCATTACTGCCCCTCCGACAGTACAGCACTCCCTCATTACTGCCCCTCCGACAGTACAGCACTCCCTCATTACTGCCCCTCCAACAGTACAGCACTCCCTCATTACTGCCCCTCCGACAGTACAGCACTCCCTCATTACTGCCCCTCCGACAGTACAGCACTCCCTCATTACTGCCCCTCCGACAGTGCAGCACTCCCTCAGCACTGACCCTCCGACAGTACAGCACTCCCTCATTACTGCCCCTCCGACAGTACAGCACTCCCTCATTACTGCCCCTCCGACAGTGCAGCACTCCCTCAGTACTGACCCTCCGACAGTACAGCACTCCCTCATTACTGCCCCTCCAATAGTACAGCACTCCCTCATTACTGCCCCTCCGACAGTACAGCACTCCCTCATTACTGCCCCTCCGACAGTACAGCACTCCCTCATTACTGCCCCTCCGACAGTACAGCACTCCCTCATTACTGACCCTCCGACAGTACAGCACTCCGAGTGTTGGCCTGGATTTTGGGCTGAAGTCTCTGGAGTGGGGCTTGACCCAATGACCTTCTGACTCCGCGGTGAGAGTGCCGCCCACTGAGCCACACCACCGGACTCTATAAACCCTGGAACGTTCCCATCCATCGCCATCTGCCTGATTCCATGTGACCGTATCGAGCCAGGAGTCTGATGTTCTCCCCTCACTGCTAAAAGTCTCAGTGTCTCCCCTCCCTCCCATTCCAGACATTTCCTCTCCGCCTCTCATTCCTGCAGCATGTGACCCGCTAGCAGTTTGCGACCCGTCTACGTCCTGTCTCCGTCCCGTCTACACTTTCTGTCTTTTCCTTGCAAGACTGTGAATGTTTCGGCCACTCGAACCGGTGCAGTTACATCGAGCTGCTCACCACCACCATTTGCGTGAGCTGTAAGCACAACACGAGAGGCCGACACTGCCAGTTGTGCCGACTGGGCTATCACCGAAACCCGTCAGCAGAGCTGGACCATCACAACGTTTGCCTCGGTCAGTTCCTGTTACAATCTCCGCTCTCGCCTCCTTCCTTCACCCTTCAGATTTCAGCCCAAAACAAGATAAAGAAACAAAAAGGAACCTGCGATAGGGCTGAGCAAAAGGAATCAGCTCCCCTTTCCCCAGAGATCAGACCCGGTCCGACCTTTCCCCAGAGATCAGACCCGGTCCGACCTTTCCCCAGAGATCAGACCCGGTCCGACCTTTCCCCAGAGATCAGACCCGGTCCGACCTTTCCCCAGAGATCAGACCCGGTCCGACCTTTCCCCAGAGATCAGACCCGGTCCGACCTTTCCCCAGAGATCAGACCCGGTCCGACCTTTCCCCGGAGATCAGACCCGGTCCGACCTTTCCCCGGAGATCAGACCCGGTCCGACCTTTCCCCAGAGATCAGACCCGGTCCGACCTTTCCCCAGAGATCAGACCCGGTCCGACCTTTCCCCGGGGATCAGACCCGGTCCGACCTTTCCCCGGAGATCAGACCCGGTCCGACCTTTCCCCGGAGATCAGACCCGGTCCGACCTTTCCCCAGAGATCAGACCCGGTCCGACCTTTCCCCAGAGATCAGACCCGGTCCGACCTTTCCCCGGGGATCAGACCCGGTCCGACCTTTCCCCGGAGATCAGACCCGGTCCGACCTTTCCCTAGCGATGCGGCCTGGCCCTGAGGTAAATTGAAAGCCCTGTGTTGTGACGATATAATCATTGCTTCCCTGTCTCCATTGTTTTTCTGGAATTTGTATGTTGTTTGTTCTCTCGGCAAACGAACATCCTTCATCGTAGCAGCATCACTCGCCTCTGCTCAATGTTACCCTCCCCCATTGTCCAACATCAATGTTCTCTCTCCATTTCCTCATCTCCTTCCCATTCTCCACACATAGAATTACAGAGAATGTTACAGCACAGAAACAGGCCATTCGGCCCAACTGGTCTGTGCCGGTGTTTATGCTCCACACGTGGCTCCTCCCACCTTACTTCATCTCATCCTATCAGCATATCCTTCTATTCCTTTCTCCCTCATGTGTTTATCCAGCTTCCCCTTAAATGCAACTATGCTATTTGCCTCAACTACAGTGAGTTCCACATTCTCACCACTCTCTGGATCGAGAAGTTTCTCCTGAATTCCTTATTGGATTTATTAATGACAGTCTTATATTTACAGCCTCTCGTTTTGGTCTCCCCCACAAGTGGAAACATCTTCTCTCCGTCTATCTTATCAAACCCTGTCTTAATTTTGAAGACCTCTATCAGGTCACCCCTCAGTCTTCTCTTTTCTTGAGAAAAGAGCCCCAGCCTGTTCCATCTTTCCTGATATTTATAACCTCTCAGTTCTGGTATCACCCTGATGAATTTTTGCACCCTCTCCAGTGTCTCTCTATCCTTTTTATAATATGGAGACCAGAACTGTGCACAGTTCTCCAAGTGTGGTCTAACCAAGGTTCTGTACAAGTTTAACATAACCTCTCTGATTGTGAATTCTCTCCCTCTAATAATGAACCCCGGAGCTTGGTTTGCTTTTTATGGTCTTGTTAACCTGCGTTAATTGTGTGCAGTCGCCCCAAGGAGTGGAACACGGGCCGTGTCCAATCAGTGTGTGGACGATTGACGCTGTTTGTAAACTGTTGGAGACTTGTTTCCCCCCAGAGTCGGCTCGTCCCCTGTCCTGGGCCCGAGTCATTTGTGTCCCTGAGGTTGTGTCGATGGGTTTTATTGGGAACAGCCATGTGCAGTGTGTGTGTTGTCTTGTTTCTGCAGACTGTCAGTGTCACCCCTATGGCTCACTCCATGATCGCTGTAATGAGACGGGATATTGTGACTGTAAGGAGGGGACAGCAGGGCCCAAGTGTGACAAGTGCCTGCCCGGATATTACTGGCACAGGGGCTGCCGAGGTAAGTAACCGTTCCAGCACCAGACCCTCCCTCACTCCGCCTGGCTCCTGTGTGTCAGGGTCAGCAGTGGATCCGATAGCAGAGATACCAGGGGGGGAAAGACAAAGGCTTTTAGACAAGGAACCCTCCTGGGTTCCCCCATCACCCTGAGAAACAATTAGTGGCACAGCTCCTCGCAAAGGGAGGGACTGGAGTTCAGTGAGGAGCATTTCATAGAATCAGACAGCACACAAGGAGGCCATTCAGCCCATCGAGGCAGTGCTGGCTCTTTGAAAGAGCGATCCTATTAGTCTCACTCCCCCTGCTCTTTCCCCATAGCCCTGCAAATTTTTCCCCTTCAAGTATTTATTCAATTATCTTTTGAAAGTTATTATTGAATCTGCTTCCAGATCAGAACAACTCACTGTGTAAAAACATTCACCTCATCTCCCCTCTGGTTATTTTGCCAATTACCTTAAATCTGTGTCCTCTGGTTATTGACCCTCCTGCCAGTGGAAACAGTTTCTCCTTATTTACTCTATTAAAACCCCTCATAATTTTTAACCCCTCTATTAAATCTCCCCTTAACCTTCTCTGTTCTGAGGAGAACAATCCCAGCTTCTCCAGTCTCTCCACATAACTGAAGTCCCTCATCCCTGGTACCATTCTGGTAAATCTCCTCTGCACCCTCTCCAAGGCCTTGACATCTTTCCTAAAGTGCGGTGCCCAGAATTGGACACAATAATTTGACACAGAATTTAACCCTCAGTCTCTCCTTCAGTATTTAACCATCAATTTAGTCCTGTTCACCCATCACCCCTGTGATCTCTGGCCTACATTGGCTCCCGGTCCAGCAACACCTCAATTTTAAGATTCACATCCTCACATTGAAATCCCTCCGTTGCCTCGCCCCTCCCTATCTCTGTAACCTCCTTCAGCCCGACACCCCTCCGAGATCTCTGCGCTCCCCCAATTCTGGCCTCTTGCACATCCCCCATTTCCTTCGCCCCACCATTGGCGGCCGTGCCTTCAGCTGTCTGGACCCGAAACTCTGGAATTCCCCTCAAACCTCTCCGCCTCTCCCCCTCTCTCTCCTCCTTTAAGACCCTCCTTAAAATCTACCTCTTTGACCAAGCTTTTGGTCTCCTATCCTAATATCTCCTTATGTGGTTCAGTGTTAATTTTTGTCTGATTTACGCTCCTGTGAAGCACCTTGGGCCGTTTTACTACGTTAAAGGCGCTATATAAATGCAAGTAGTTGTTGTTGTAAAAGTGAAACACTGGGAGCGGCGACAGTTCAAACAATCTCTGAGGTCAGGAGATTTTCAGTGACCTGACGTTTCTTTTCTCTGACCTCTTGCAGCCGGCGTGTGCGATAACTTGCTGACGCGGTGTCAGAACGGAGGAGTGTGCGAGGACAATGGGAGGTGTCGCTGTCCCGCTCCCTACACCGGGCTCCTGTGTGAGAAAGGCCAGTGTGGGAAGGAAGCAGGAGGGTGTGTCTCCCAATCCCCCCGGGACCCCACCTTACACCGGGTGCTGCTGTCACTCACTGCGCTGCTCACCACCGCTAACGGACGCCCGGCGCTCTGACCCGCTTCCAGCGCCACGGACGCTCACGGGAAGGTGCAAAGAGCGGAGGAGAATCCAGCGTTTACTGCGTCCCCGTTAAACACGGTCCCCGCCCTCCGGCCCGGGAAAGGCAAACTGTAACCCAGGCCTGAGCCCACCCACCCACCCACCGAGCCCGACTGTATCTCCGAGCCCTGAAGGAATGGGCAGTCAGTGGGGACTGTACTTTCAGACCCCCCGCCGGAGGGAGGGAGGGAGGGAGGGAGGCAGCTGCTAATATTCATTCTCCAATCGCCAGCCTGGCCTCGGATGGCCAGCTTTGGGAAAGAAGAAAGAAAGAAAGACTTGCATTTATATAGCGCCTTTCACCACCTCAGGACGTCCCAAAGAGCTTTACAGACAATGAAGTACTTTTGAAGTGTCGTCACTGTTGGAATGTAGGAAACACGGCAGAAAATTTGTGGAGCTCAGAGGAGGCCGTTCCCCGCTCTGGTGCAGCCCTCGCTCGCTCGCCTCTCACTCACTCCCTCCCTCGTCGGTCCCTCCCTCGCCCCTCACTCATTCCACTCACACTCACTCCCTCGCACTCTCATTCACTCCTCACTGCCTCACTCTTTCCCTCCCTCACTCTTTCCCTCCCTCACTCCTTCCCTCCCTCTCCCTCCCTCACTCACTCACTGCGAGGGATTGCTGTCGGTACATCGTGACCTGAGGAAATCTGTGGGCCGGCTTCGAGCGGCCTACAACCTGGGCTTTAGTGACCGTTGTGTGTAATCCTGGAGCGCATCAGAGCGATGGGGGAATAATCCTGAGCAGTGAGTGGAGAGTGTTAGTGCGTTTATCGATTCTTTTGTATTAAGATGAAGTTATTTTCTTGCAATCCCATAATGTTCCATGTAGTTTTTGTATGAATCGCGGTTTGTGTTGATGAATATATCTCTCACTGTGTAATTCCCAGCGACAGGGGGAATAAGACGGTTTTATTTTATTTGTATGATTTTCCTGTGCACAGATTTCTCTGTAACTGCAACGTGCTGACATCAAAGAATCTGAGTTTACAGCTCTGGAAAGTGTCATAAGATCCAGGAAAGGATTTGATGCTTTACTCTGGACAACAATAAAAGCTGCTGCAGAAAGTGTCCTGGTCTCCTGATCTGGGTCCTGACTGTGTGTCTGGGGGAAGGGGTTCAGGGGGAGGGGGAGGGGGGAGGGAGAGGGGGAGAGCTGTGTCTGTTTCGGCCGGAGACAGTGGCCAGGGAGGGGGGGAGGGGGTGGAATCAGCAGCGAGGGAACAGAGTTTGTGGCGGGGATCGAAGACGATGGCCGAAATTTTAACTCCGAGCCCGGAAGTCGGCGGGGCCGAATTCCCTGAGTCCGGGTTTCCTGGACGTCCTTAGGATTTTGATGCCAGGACGTCTTTTAGGTTTTTTTTGACAGTTTTGCGCCCGAGAGGCCGTCCGGATTGACAGGCTGGTCTCAGTCGGACGGGAGAAGAGCAAGGAAGATGATGTGAGCAGGTAAGTGTTAGACAGGGAGCGCGGGGGTTGGGGCAGGGGAGCGATGTGGGGTCATCGGGGTGGGGGGGAGGGTTGGCTGTCATCGAAGGTCATCGGGGTTCCGGAGTCATCTGGGTGTTCGGGTGTCATCGTTGGGGGGGGGGTTCATGGGGGGTCGGAGATCGTATGGGGGTCACAGATCATGGTGGGGGTCGGAGATCGTGGGGGCGGTCGGAGATTGTGGGGGGGGCGTCGGAGATCGTGGGGGGGGGTCGGAGATTGTAGGGGCAGGTTGGTGATTGTGTGTCGGAGGGTCGGAGATCGTGGGGTGGAGGGGTTGCCCCAGGGAAGCTTTTTGGGCCTGGGGGAAGCACTCCTGCTTCTCCGGGCCCACAAGCCGTGCAATAAAGGCACTCACCTGCTGTTTGGGGCCTTCTCACCTCCTCTCACGAGGCGTGAAGAAGAAGGCCCGGGAATCCAGACAAAGCAGCACTCCCTCCGCACTGCCCTGGAGTGGCAGCTTGGATCATGAGCTCAAACTCCCGAGCCCCAGCAAGTCGCACAACTCTCCAGTCACAGAATAGAACATAAGAACATAAGAAATAGGAGCAGGAGTAGGCCAATCGGCCCCTCGAGCCTGCTCCGCCATTCAATAAGATCATGGCTGATCTGATCCTAACCTCAAATCTAAATTCATATCCAATTTCCTGCCCGCTCCCCGTAACCCCTAATTCCCTTTACTTCCAGGAAACTGTCGATTTCTGTTTTAAATTTATTTAATGATGTAGCTTCCACAGCTTCCTGGGGCAGCAAATTCCACAGACCTACGACCCTCTGAGTGAAGAAGTTTCTCCTCATCTCAGTTTTGAAAGAGCAGCCCCTTATTCTAAGATTATGCCCCCTAGTTCTAGTTTCACCCATCCTTGGGAACATCCTTACCACATCCACCCGATCAAGCCCCTTCACAATCTTATATGTTTCAATAAGATCGCCTCTCATTCTTCTGAACTCCAATGAGTAGAGTCCCAATTTACTCAACCTCTCCTCATATGTCCGCCCCCTCATCCCCGGGATTAACCAAGTGAAGCTTCTTTGTACTGCCTCGAGAGCAAGTATGTCTTTTCTTAAGTATGGCCTTCTTGATCACCTGCTGCACCTGCATACTAACTCTTTGGAAACCAACTGAGCTCTGCACCGGTCAGGCAGCATCTGAGGGCCAATGTTTTGGGTGGGATCCTGAGTCAGTTGTGCTGTTTATTGCCAGCAATTTGTTTTATTCAAAGTCCAGATGCCATTTTGTCAAAATGTCTTTAATCTAAAAACGGAGAAACAGTGTACACACGCTGACACTAAAGGAATTGAAGGTGAAATATTAGTGAGCATTCCTGGTTCCTTTCAGAGACCGAGCAATCAGTTATTGAAGCCCCCCTGCCCATGGTTTAGTGGGTGAAGTGTAACTGGTCTGATGTGTTGACCGTGGGCTCCACATGGTCTTAGTCTCATTAAACTGGGGGAGGAAAAAGAATCAGTCAGGGTTAAATTTATATTTATCAGTGACTTGGATGAAGGAATAGAGACCCGTGTATCTCAGTTTGCTGACGACACTAAGTTAGGTGACACAGTAAATGGTGTAGATGGGAGCAGAAAGTTGCAAAGGGACATTGGTCGATTCAGTGAGTGGGCAAAACTGGGGCAGATGGAGTTCAATGTGGGGAAGTGTGAGGTCATTCACTTTGGACCTGAGAAAGATCGATCAGAGTATTTTCTAAATGGTGTGGAGCCGAGAGATTTAGGGGTCCAAGTACAGAAATCACGAAACGCCAGTGGACAGGTACAAAAAATAATTAAAAAGATGAATGGGATGTTGGCCTTTATCTCGGGGGCTGGAATTCAAAGGGGAGGAAGTGATGTTCCAGCTGTACAGAGCTCTGGTCAGACCCCATCTGGAGACTGGGTTCAGTTCTGGGCACCGCACCTCAGGAAGGATATATTGGCCCTGGAGAGGGTGCAGCACAGATTCACCAGAATGATACCAGGGCTGAAAGGGTTAAATTATGAGGACAGGTTGAACAGACCAGGCTTGGATTCCCATGAGCAGAGAAGATTAAGTGGTGTTTAAAACGTTTAAAAGATTTGATAGGGGAGATAGAGAGAAACTATTTCCTCTGGTGGGAGAGTCCAGAACAAGGGGGAATAATCTTAAAATTAGAGCTCGGCCGTTCAGGGGTGATGTCGGGAAGCATTTCTTCACACAAAGGGGAGTGGAAATCTGGAACTCTCTCCCCCAAAAAGCTGTTGAGGCTGGGGGTCAAGTGAAAATTTCAAAACTGAGATCGATAGATTTTTGTTTGGTAAGGATGTTAAGGGTTACGGAACCAAGACGGGTGGATGGAGTTAAGATACAGATCAGCCATGATCTCATCGAATGGCCTCCTCCTGTTCCTAAATTCGTATGACCAGAACTGGACACAATACTCGAGTGGGACTGACCAGAACTGGACACAGTACTCGAGGTGGGTCTGACCAGAACTGGACACAGTACTCGAGGTGGGTCTGACCAGAACTGGACACAGTACTCGAGGTGAGTCTGACCAGAACTGGACACAGTGCTCGGGGTGGGTCTGACCAGAACTGGACACAGTGCTCGGGGTGGGTCTGACCAGAACTGGACACAGTGCTCGGGGTGGGTCTGACCAGAACTGGACACAGTGCTCGGGGTGGGTCTGACCAGAACTGGACACAGTGCTCGGGGTGGGTGTGACCAGAACTGGACACAGTGCTCGGGGTGGGTCTGACCAGAACTGGACACAGTACTCGAGTGGGTCTGACCAGAGCCCTGTACAGTTTGACCATGACTTCCTCTGACTGTATTCTCCTGTTTTTGATTTGTTGTCCAACATTCTTTTGTCTTTGTTGGTTTGCAGCTCTGTGTTGGTCGGACATGTTTCGTGTCGAGTTTACTGAGACTTGTAGCCTCTGCTGCTTTGCTTTTTCTCATCTCTCTTTCCCCACTGATGAACCTTTTAACTTTCTCTATATATTTTTCTATTCCTCCCAGAGAGCTCCTTCCCTTTCCTCTCTGCAGGATTTGTAAAGGTTATTGTTCCTCTTTATAGGAACATAGGAACAGGAGTAGGCCATTCAGCTCCTCTTGCCTGCTCCGCCATTTGATGAGATCATGGCTGATCTGTGATCTAACTCCATATACCTGCCTTTGGCCCACATCCCTTAATACCTTTGGTTGCCAAAAAGCAGATTTAAATTTAGCAATTGAGCTCGTATCAATTGCCGTTTGCGGAAGAGTGTTCCAAACTTCTACCACCCTTTGTGTGCAGAAATGTTTTCTAATCTCGCTCCTGAAAGGTCTGGCTCTAATTTTTAGACTGTGCCCCCGACTCCTAAAATCCCCAACCAGCGGAAATAGTTTCTCTCTTTCCACTCTATCTGTTCCCCTTAATATCTTATAAACTTCGATCAGATCACCCCTTAACCTTCGAAACTCGAGAGAATACAACCCCAATTTGTGTAATCTCTCCTCGTAACTTGACCCTTGAAGTCCGGGTATCATTCTAGTAAACCTACGCTGCACTCCCTCCAAGGCCAATATGTCCTTCCGAAGGTGCGGTGCCCAGAACTGCTCACAGTACTCCAGGTGCGGTCTAACCAGGGTTTTGTATAGCTGCAGCATAACTTCTGCCCCCTTGTACTCTGGTCCTCGAGATATAAAGGCCAGCATTCCATTTGCTGCCTTGATTATTTTCTGCACCTGTTCATGACACTTCAATGATCTTTATACCTGTACCCCTCAGTCCCTTTGGACATCCACTGTTTTTAACTTTTTACCATTTAGAAAGTACCCTGTTCTATCCTTTTTTGATCCGAAGTGGATGACCTCACATTTGTCCACATTGAATTCCATTTGCCACAGTTTTGCCCATTCACCTAATCTATCAATATCGCTTTGAAATTCTATGTTTTATTATATCAGTTTATTATATCAGTTTTAAATCATTTGTGAAACCATTTAGGGTCTGGTCTGAGCTGATTAGTTTTCGGTTTGTGTTTACTGAGCCCAGCTTGCTGTATTCTGGCTCCAGATTGTAAAACTGCAATCTTGTTCTTCTGATTTTTGTTTCTGAACTGCTGCTGCAGGCCTGAAAGGGTTAATCTTCAACCAAAGTGAGTCATGAAACCACTTCCTGCACTGAGAGTTTGCAAGAATTTCACTTCCTGCTCTGGTTCCTCGCTCTCTCTTTCTCTCTCTCTGTGCTGTGTGAAAACTTTTTCAGGTGTTGTAGGAATGGAGCCCGGAGCTTTCGAGGATGAATTAACCTGTGCTGTGTGTCTCCAGGTGTACCAGGACCCGGTGATATTACCCTGTCTGCACAGTTTCTGTTTGAAATGTATTGAGGGAGTTTGGGCCCAGACAGCAGGCCCAGAAGGGTTTGAGTGCCCTCAGTGTCGCCGGAAATTCAACCCCAGGCCCAGTCTGGAGAGAAACTTCACGCTGTGTAATATCGTGGAGAAATACAATCGCTCACAGCCTCCTGCTGATTCAGGCCGTGTCATGTGTGAGTATTGTGAAGAAAATCCAACCCCGGCTGTGAAGACGTGTCTGAAATGTGAAACTTCCTTTTGCTCCCTTCATTTAAATCCACATTTACGGAAAGAGGCCTTGAAAGATCACACCCTAATCGAGCCTACGGCTGACCTTACAGAGAGACAGTGCCTTGACCATAAGAAGGTCTTTGAATTCTACTGTAAAGATGATGCAGAGAGTGTATGTGTTTCCTGTATAATAACAGGGAAACATAAATCCCACACACTGCTGAGCCTCGAACAGGCACAAGCTGCAATTAAGGTGAGTGACACAATTCCTGATATTAAATACAGTGAGGGAGAGTTTTCCTGTTAATGATGAATGTTAATTAGAACTGATTGCAGACGGTGCTGATTTAGCCCAGAGTTTTCATGCTGCCCTGGGTCTGTGCTAGTGAGTATAGGAACAGGAGAATGGACCAGATGAATGCATGGCTACAGGGATGGTGTAGGAGGGAGGGATTTGGATTCCTGGGACAATGGGACCAGTTCTGGGGAAGGTGGGACCTGTACAAGCGGGACGAGTTACACCCGAGCAGGATTGGGACCGATGTCCTCGTGGGGGTGTTTGCTCGTGCTGTTGGGGAAGGTTTAAACCAGAATGGCAGGGGGATGGGAACCTGAGCAGGGAGACAGAGGTGGGGGAAACAAGCATGGAAACAAAAGACAGAAATGGACGAAGCAATTGTGGAAGGCAGAGAAAACAAGGGCGAAAAACAAATAGGGCCATAGTGCAAAATAAAACTAAGATGACTAGCAATCTTAAAAAGACAAGTCTAAAGGCATTGTGTCTAAATGTGCGGAGCATTCGCAATAAGGTAGATGAATTAACAGCGCAGATAGATATTAACGGTTCTGATATAGTTGCAATTACGGAGACATGGCTGCAGGGTGACCAAGGATGGGAACTGAACATCCAGGGGTATTCAATATTTAGGAAGGACAGGCAAAAAGGGAAAGGAGGTTGGGTAGCGTTGTTAGTAAAGGAGGAAATTAATGCAATCGTGAGGAAGGATATTGGCTTAGAAAATCACAATGTGGAATCTGTATGGGTGGAGCTAAGAAACACCAAGGGGCAGAAAACGTTGGTGGGGGTTGTCTATAGGCCCCCAAACAATAGTGGAGAAGGCATTAAACAGGAAATTAGAGATGCATGCAAGAAGGGTACAACTATAATCATGGGTGACTTGAATTTACATATAGATTGGTCAAACAAAATGAGCAATAATACTGTGGGGGAGGAATTCCTGGAGTGTGCACGTGATGGTTTTGTAGACCAATACATTGAGGAACCAACTAGAGAACAGGTGATCTTAGACTGGATATTGTGCAATGAGAAAGGATTAATTAACAATCTTGTTGTGCGGGGTCCCTTAGGGAAGAGCGACCATAACATGATAGAATTCCTCATTAAGATGGAGACTGAAGTAGTTGAATCCAAAATTAGGGTCCTGAATCTAAATAAAGGAAATTACGAAAGTATGAGGTATAAGTTGGTTCTGACAGATTGGGGAACTTTACTAAAAGGGATGTCGGTGGACAGACAATGGCGAATATTTAAAGAACATGTGCAGGAATTACAACAATTATTCATTCCTGTCTGGTGCAAAAATAAAACAGGAAAGGTGGCTCAACCATGGCTTACAAAAGAAATTAGGGATAGTATTGGATCCAAAGAGGAGGCATATAAAATTGCCAGAAAAAGCGGCAAGCCTAAGGATTGGTAACAGTTCAGAATTCAGCAAAGGAGGACAAAGAGATTGATTAAGAGGGGAAAAATCGAGTATGAGAGTAAACTAGCAGGAAACATAAAAACTGACTGTAAAAGCTTCTATAAATATGTCAAGAGAAAAAGATTGGTGAAGACAAATGTAGGTCCCGTACAGTCAGAAATGGGGGAAATTATAATGGGGAACAAAGAAATGGCAGAACAATTAAACACATACTTTGGTTCTGTCTTCACAAAGGAGGACACAAATAACCTCCCAGAAATGTTAGGGAACCAAGGATCGAGTGAGGGAGGAACTGAAAGAAACCAGTATTAGTAAAAAAAATAGTGCTCGGGAAATTAATGGGGCTAAAGGCTGACAAATCGCCAGGGCCTGATAATCTACATCCCAGGAAGTGGCCCTTGAAATAGTGGATGCATTGGTGATCATCTTCCAAAATTCTATAGATTCTGGAACAGTTCCTACAGATTGAAGGGTGGCAAATGTAACCCCACTATTTAAAAAAGGAGGCAGACAAAAAACAGGGAACTACGGACCAGTTAGCCTAACATCAGTAGTGGGGAAAATACTAGTCTATTATAAAATATGTGATAACAGAACACTTGGAGGGCATTAACAGGATTGGACAAAGTCAGCATGGGTTTATGAAAGGGAAATCATGCTTAACAAATCTACTGGAGTTTTTTGAGGATGTAACGAGTAGAATAGATAGGGGAGAACCAGTGGATGTGGTGTACTTGGATTTTCAGAAAGCTTTTGATAAGGTCCCACACAAGAGGTTAGTGTGCAAAATTAAAGCAGATGGGATTGGGGGGAATGTACTGGCATGGATTGAGAATTGGTTGATGGACAGGAAACAGAGAGTAGGAATAAACGGGTCTTTTTCCGGGTGGCAGGCAGTGACTAGTGGGTACCGCAGGGATCAGTGCTTGGGCCCCAGCTATTCACAATATATATCAATGATTTGGATGAGGGAACTAAATGTAACATTTCCAAGTTTGCAGACGACACAAAGCTGGGGTGGAATGTGAGCTGTGAGGAGGATGCAAAGAGGCTCCAATGTGATTTAGACAAGTTGGGTGAGTGGGCAAGAACATGGCAGATGCAATATAGTGTGGATAAATGTGAGGTTATCCACTTTGGTTGTAAAAACTGAATGGTGATAGATTGGGAAAAGGGGAGGTGCAACGAGACCTGGGTGTCCTTGTACCCCAGACGCTGAAAGCGAGCATTCAGGTGCAGCAAGCAGTTAGGAAGGCGAATGGTATGTTGGCCTTCATTGAAACAGGATTTGAGTACAGGAGTGGGATGTCTTACTGCAGTTATACAGGGCCTTCGTGAGACCACATCTGGAGTATTGTGTGCAGTTTTGGTCTCCTTATCTGAGGAAGGATGTCCTTGCCATGGAGGGAGTGCAACGAAGGTTTACCAGACTGATTCCTGGGATGGCAGGGAGAGCCAGCATTGATTTGTGAAAGGCAGGTCATGCCTGACAAATCTGATTGAATTTTTTGAAGAGGTGACTAAAGTAGTGGTCAGGGGAATGTCAATGGATGTTATTTATATGGACTTCCAGAAGGCATTTGATAAGGTCCCACATAAGAGACTGTTAGCTAAGATAGAAGCCCATGGAATCGAGGGAAAAGTACGGACTTGGTTAGGAAATTGGTTGAGCGAAAGGCAACAAGAGAGTAGGGATAATGGGTAAGTATTCACATTGGCAGGATGTGATTAGTGGAGTCCCGCAGGGATCTGCCTCGGGGCCTCAATTATTCACAATATTTATTAACGACTTAGATGAAGGCATAGAAAGTCTCATATCTAAGTTTGCAGATGACACAAAGATTGGTGGCATTGTAAGCAGTGTAGATGAAAACATAAAATTACAAAGGGATATTGATAGATTAGGTGAATGGGCAAAACTGTGGCAAATGGAATTCAATGTAGACAAATGTGAGGTCATCCACTTTGGATCAAAAAAGAATAGAACAGGGTACTTTCTAAATGGTAAAAAGTTAAAAACAGTGGATGTCCAAAGGGACTTAGGGGTTCAGTTACATAGATCATTGAAGTGTCATGAACAGGTGCAGAAAATAATCAATAAGGCTAATGGAATGCTGGCCTTTATATCAAGAGGACTGGAGTACAAGGGGGCAGAGGTTATGCTGCAACAAAAGAAAACCCTGGTTAGACCACATCTGGAGTACTGTGAGCAGTTCTGGGCACCGCACCTTCGGAAGGACATATTGGCCTTGGAGGGAGTGCAGCGTAGGTTTACTAGAATGATACCTGGACTTCAAGGGTTAAGTTACGAGGAGAGATTACACAAATTGGGGTTGTATTCTCTAGAGTTTCGAAGGTCAAGGAGTGATCTGATCAAAGTTTGAGATATTAAGGGGAATGGATAAGGTGGATAGAGAGAAACTATTTCCGCTGGTTGGGGATTCAAGGAGTAGGGGGCACAGTCTAAAAATTAGAGCCAGACCTTTCAGGAGTGAGATTAGAAAACATTTCTACACACAAAGGGTGGTAGAAGTTTGGAACTCTCTTCCGCAAACGGCAATTGATACCAGCTCAATTGCTAAACTTAAATCTGAGATAGATAGCTTTTTGGCAACCAAAGGTATTAAGGGATATGGGCCAAAGGCAGGTATATGGAGTTAGATCACAGATCAGCCATGATCTTATCAAATGGCGGAGCAGGCACGAGGGGCTGAATGGCCTACTCCTCTTCCTATGTTCCTATGACTGACCTATGAGGAGAGATGGGGTCGACTAGGCCTATATTCGCTCGAGTTTAGAAGAATGAGAGGCAATCTGATCGAAACATCTAAAATTCTAACAGGACTAGGCAGACCAGATACAGGGAGGATGTTCCTGATGGTTGGGGAGTCCAGAACCAGGGGTCGCAGTCTCAGGATACGGGGTATGCCATTTAGAACCGAGATGAGGAGAAATTTCTTCACTCAGAGAGTGGTGAACCTGTGGAATTTTCTACCACAGAAGGCAGTGGAGGCCAAGTCATTAGATGTATTGAAGAAGGAGATAGATATATTTCTTAATGCTAAAGGGATCAAGGGATATGGGGAAAAAGCGGGAACAGGGTACTGAGTTAGACGATCAGCCATGATCATTTTGAATGGCTGAATGGCCGACTCTTGCTCCTATTTTCTATGTTTCTATGTTTACTGCTAGTTATTTTTTGTCAGTCAGATTTGCTCCCTCCCCTTTCTCTTACAGTCTGTCTGAGAGAACAGGGTGGGCACTGGGAGGGGTGTGAGAGTGACCCAGGGTGACTGCCCCTCACCCACACTCAGCCCCTCCTGGTGAGGGCATTGTGGAGCTCAGTAATTCACAGTGTGGGCACCTGTGAGAACTGGCACTCCATGGCATAGGGCTGTAGAGCAGAGCATGTTGGAGCCCTGTGTAACACTGGGGTATTCTGCCATCTGACCATCAGGGAGAGGACCATCACCGGTGGGGGGAGTGAGGGACACCCACGGGGGGTGACTCAGGGGCTGGGGGGAGAAACTGTTTCTCACAACAAGAGGGAATTGGTGTTTGAGAAATGCTGGTGTGACTGAGTCTGTCTCCCTTTCCCCTCGGCTGATTCCTGGAAATGGAGGAACTGAGTCCGTGTGAAAATGCAGCACACGGTGTGTCAGTGTGAAAAGAAGCCGGTGTGTGTGGTCACTCAGTTTATACAGGGCAGGGAGCGCCTCTTTACTGAGAGCCACAGAAGGGAATATTTCTGCTCAGGGCCCAGACACTGAGAATCCCCCAAACCACTTTCTATCCACACCCAGTGGGGTCACTCCTGGAACGGAATCATTTCCCCTTTAAATTCCAGTTTGAATCCCTTTTGAAAACTTTCCAATTGCCTTTACAGGAAGAATTGGAGAGAGAAATCGAGAGGCTTCGGGGAGTCCAGCAGAATTGTTCCAGCAAACAGCGAGACTTGGAGAGATCAGAAGCTGAAATGAAGGTAGGGAAAAGTGGGACTGGATTTACTCTGGAATCTGCAACTAATTCAGGAAAAACTCTGGGAAATTCCTCCCCAGCTCCCTTTTAAAGGGTGGGAGTGACTCCAAACCCCCCACATGTTCAGGGAGTCTGTTCCAGAGATCAAGGACTCTGGCGTCTAACCTAACTCTGTGCCTATGGATTTTATACACAGACCCTCTGGTCCTACCATCCCGATCCATCTCAATACCTCACCCAACCAGTGAGTCAATAATCCCTCCATCATTTTAAAAACCTCAATCCTGTCCCTCTCGGCCTGCCTTTCTCTAAATGACCCTCCCTCTTGGAGACGATCCTCAGAATTAAATCCATCAGACTACGTGTCATTCTGGCCACCGTCCTCTCCAGAGTCTTGATCTCCTTCACCAGGTGTGGGCACCAAAACTGGACCCATCACTCCAGGTGTGGATGGACCAGGTGGCAGTGCCATACACAGTCTAAATACAGTGCTCTTTCTTTTAAACTCAAGGCTCAAGGCAACACTCGTTAAACTCTGCTTTCTCTCCCAGTAGACACCCCCCACTGCTTGTCTATCTTTAACGGGTGATCGAGTAGTGATCGAAACAAACTGTCCCGTCCCTGGAAAGTGCCGTGTGCTCAGGGTAAGAGCTGTGTGGAAGGGCCGTTTGTAATGAGAGTTGGTTTGGGTTTCAGACACGAATCAATGAGCTGAAAGGAAAGCTATCGAAGAGCTACTCTGACTGGAGGAGACAGCTGGAAGAAGATGAAGAATACGCACTGAAACTGATCGATGAGGAGGGGCTCCGAGCTCTCTCACAGATTAGAAGCTGTTCTGAAGCATTAAACAAGAGGATGGAACAGATGACATTAATAGATGGAGAATACCAGAGTCTGGAACAGAGGGACCCTCTCTCCTTTATTCAGGTACATCTTCAATATAAACAGGGTCATGTCTGGGGAATGGGGCGTTTCTGTGAGGCTGGTGAGAGGGCTGAATTGTTTGAAGATTGTTGGTGGGGCCCAGCAATGGTGCTGCCCCCTCAGCCCTGCCCGAGGAGTGTTGGTGCTGCCCCCTCAGCCCTGCCCCGGGAGTGTTGGTGCTGCCCCCTCAGCCCTGCCCCAGGAGTGTTGGTGCTGCCCCCTCAGCCCTGCCCCAGGAGTGTTGGTGCTGCCCCCTCAGCCCTGCCCCAGGAGTGTTGGTGCTGCCCCCTCAGCCCTGCCCCAGGAGTGTTGGTGCTGCCCCCTCAGCCCTGCCCCAGGAGTGTTGGTGCTGCCCCCTCAGCCCTGCCCCAGGAGTGTTGGTGCTGCCCCCTCAGCCCTGCCCCAGGAGTGTTGGTGCTGCCCCCTCAGCCCTGCCCCAGGAGTGTTGGTGCTGCCCCCTCAGCCCTGCCCCAGGAGTGTTGGTGCTGCCCCCTCAGCCCTGCCCCAGGAGTGTTGGTGCTGCCCCCTCAGCCCTGCCCCAGGAGTGTTGGTGCTGCCCCCTCAGCCCTGCCCCAGGAGTGTTGGTGCTGCCCCAGGATGGAGTGCAGTGAAATGTTGGATTATTCCCCATTCCTGTGACTGGCCCCACCTACTGTTATACACTGAACTCTTTACTCTCAATCCCAAATTCACGGTTTGGTTTCATTGGGTTTTGATTTGTTTGTTGTTTTAACAATTGAATAGTGATAATGGGGCAGTTCAATTATCCGAATATCGACTGGGGGAAAAACAGAGTAAAGGGCAAAGAGGGGGAGGAATTCCTCAAATGTGTTCAGGAGAACTTTCTTCAATATGTTTCCAGTCCAATGAGGAAGGAAGCAGTGCTGGATCTAGTTCTGGGGAATGAAGTGGGGCAAGTGGAGCACATTTCAGTGAGGGAGCGTTTGGGAAACAGTGATCACAATATCATTAGGTTTAGAAAGTAATGGAAGAGGACAAGAAACAATCAAACGTGAAAATACACAACTGGAGGAGGGCTAATTTCTGTGAGTTGAAAAGGGATCTGGCCCAGGTGGGTTGGAAACAAAGGTTGGCAGGTAAAACAGTAAATGAGCAATGGGAGGCCTTCAAAGAGGAGATAGTTCGGCTACAGACTAGAGACATTTCTGTGAGGGGGAAAGGAAGGGCATCCAGAGCTAGAGCTCCTTGGATGATTGAAGAAATAGAGATTAAAATGAAACATAAAAAGGAGGCTTATGATAAATGTCAGGTTCATAATAGACAGCAATCACAGTAGAGAATCAAACAGAATACAGAGAGTGCAGAGGAGAACTGAAAAAGGAAATGAAAGGGGCAAAGATAATGTATGAGAAAAGATTAGCGGGTAACATAAAGTCTTTTAGAGACTTACAAAGTGTAAAAGGGTGGTTAAAGGAAAGGTGGGGCCGATGAAGGACCATAAAACTCCACAGGAAAAGTGATCCAACCGTGGCTTTCTAGAGAAGTTAAGGATGGTATTAGATTAGAAGAAGAGGCTTACAATGTTACCAAAAAGAGCAGTAAGCCCGAGGATTTGGAGGGTTTTAGAAATCAACAAGGGATGACCAAGAAATTGATGCAGAGGGAGAAAATTGAATATGAAAGTAAACTAGCAAGAAATATAAAAACAGATTGTAAGAGCTTCTACAGGTGTGTAACAAGGAAGAGATTAGTTAAAGTAAACATGGGTCACTTAGAGGCAGAGACAGGAGAAATTATAATGGGGATTAAGGAAATGGCAGAGACGTTAAATTAATATTTTGTATCTGTCCTCACAGTTGAAGAGACAAAAACATACCAGAAATAGTGGGGAACCAAGGGTCTAATGAGAGTGAGGAACTTAAAGTAATTATGATTAGTAAAGAAAAAGTACTGGAGAAATTAATGGGACTAAAAGCTGATGAATCCCCTGGACCTGATGGCCTACATCGTAGGGTTTTGAAAGAGGTGACTGCAGAGATAGTGGATGCATTGGTTTTGATCTTCCAGAATTCCCTAGATTCTGGAACGGTACCTGTTGATTGGAAGGTGGCAAATGTAACCCCGTATTCAAGATAGAAGAGAGAGAGAAAACAGGGACCTATAGGCCAGTTAGCCTGACATCAGTGGTAGAGAAAATCCTAGAATCTATTATTAAGGACGTAGTAACAGGGCACTTAGAAAATCGTAATATGATTAGGCAGAGTCAGCACGGTTTTTGAAAGGGAACTTGTGTTTGACAAATCTATTAGAGCTTTTAATGGGTGTAACTAGCAGGGTAGATATGGGGGAACTGGTAGATGTAGTATATTTGGATTTTCAAAAGGCATTTGATAAGGTGCCACAGAAGATTAGGGCTCATGTGATTGGGGGTAATATATTAGCATGGATTGAGGATTGCTTGACGGACAGAAAACAGAGAGTAGGAATAAACGGGTCATTTTCGGGCTGACAGGTTATAACTAGTGGGGTGCCACTAGGATCAGTGCTTGGGCCTCAGCTGTTTACAATCTATATCAATGATTAGATTAGTGGACCGAGTGTAATGTATACAAGTTTGCTGACAATACAAAGATCGGTGGGAAAGTAAGCTGTGAGGAGGATGCAAAGAGGCTGCAAATGGATATAGACAGGTTAAGTGAATGGGCGAGACGGTGGCAGGTGGAGTATAATGTGGGGAAATGTGAAATTATCCACTTTGGCAGGAAGAATAGGAAAGCAGAATATTTTTTAAAAGGTGAGAGACTAATTATGTACAGTTTTGGTCTCCGTACCAAAGGAAGGTTACAGTTGTTCAACAAAGGTTCACCAGATTGATTCCTGGGGTCAGAGGGTTGTCTTATGAGGAGCGATTGAGTAGAATGAGTTTATAGTCAGTGGATTTTAGAAGAATGAGAGATGATCTCATTGAAACATATAAGATTCTGAGAGGCTCGACAGGGTAGATGCTGAGAGTCTAGAACTAGAGGGCATAGTCTCAAGATAAGGAGAAATTAGCCTATTTAGGACCAAGATGAGGTAAAATTTCTTCACTAAGTGTTGTGAATCTTTGGAATTCTCTACCCCTGAGGGCTGTGGATGCTCAGTCATTGAACATATTCAAGGATGAGATGGATAGATTTTTGGACTCTCGGGGAATCAAGGGATATGGGGATCGGGCGGGAAAGTGGAGTTGAGGTCGAAGATCAGCCATGATCTTATTGAATGGCGGAGCAGGTTCGAGGGGCCGAATGGCCTACTCCTGTTCCTGTTTCTTATGTTCTTAAAAAGGAAATCTTCTTGTGGAGGCAGAGGGAATGACTGAGGTACTAAATGAATACTTTGCATTGGTCTTCAGTAAAGAAGAGGATGCTGCCAATCTTCCAGTAAAGGACGAGGGGGTAGAGAAACTGGAGAGGATTAAAATAGATAAAGAGGAAGTACTAAAAGGGTTGGCAGCGCTCAAAGTAGAAAAGTCACCCGGTCCGGGTGGGATGCATCCGAGTTTGCTGAGGGAAGTAAGGGTGGAAATAGTGGAGGCTCTGGCCACAATATTTCAATCCTCCTTGGATATGGGAATGTTGCCAGAGGACTGGAGGATTGCAAATGTTACACCTCTGTTCAAAAAAGGGGAGAGGGATAAACCCGGCAACTACAGGCCAATCAGCCTAACGTCGATGGTGGTGAAATTTCAAGAGACAATAATCTGAGACAAAATTAATTGTCACTTGGAAGAAAATGGGATAATAAACAACAGACAACACAGATTTATTAAAGGCAAATCGTGTCGGACTAACTTGATTGAATTCTTCGATGAAAACTTGTGAGCAAAATTGAAGCCCATGGGATTAAAGGGACAGTGGCAGCGTGGACACGAAATATGCTCAGAGACAGAAAGCAGAGAGTAGTGGTGAACGGTTGTTTTTCAGACTGGAGGGAAGTTTACAGTGGTGTTCCCCAGGGGTCAGTATTAGGACCATTGCTCTTTTTGATATATATTAATGACCTGGACTTGGGTGCAGAGGGTATAATTTCAAAGTTTGCAGATGACACGAAACTCGGAAATGTAGTAAACGATGTGAAGGATAGTAACAGACTTCAGGAGGACAGAGACAGACTGGTGAAATGGGCAGAAACATGGCAGATGCAATTTAATGCAAAGAAGTGTGAAGTGATGTATTTTGGTGGGAAGAATGAGGTGAGGCAAAATAAACTAAATGGTACAATTTTAAAGAGGGTGCAGGAACAGAGAGACCGGGGGGTGTACGTACACAAATCTTTCAAGGTGACAGGACAAGGTGAGAAGGCTGTTTAAAAAAAGTACCCAGGATCCTTGGCTTTATAAACAGTGGCATAGATTACAAAAGCAAAGAAGTTATTCTAAACCTTTATAAATCACTGGTCAGGCCCCAGCTGGAGTATTGTGTCCAATTCTGGGCACCGCACTTTAGGAAGGATGTCAAGGCCTTTGAGAGGGTGCAGAGGAGATTTACTGGAATGGGACCAGGGATGAGGGACTTCAGTTATGTGGAGAGACTGAAGAAACTGGGATTGTTCTCCTTCGAGCAGAGAAGGTTAACAGGAGATTTAACAGAGGTGTTCAAAATCATGAAGGGTTTTGATAGAGTAAATAGGGAGAAACTGTTTCCAGTGGCAGAAGGTTGGCCTTTACTTCTAGGGGGATGGAGTATCAAAGCAGGGGAGTCATGCTACAACTGTACAGGGTGCTGGTGAGACCACACCTGGAGTACTGCGTACAGTTCTGGTGCCCTTATTTAAGGAAAGACATATTTGCATTGGAGGCAGTTCAGAGAAGGTTCACTAGTTTGATTCCAGGTATGGAAGGTTTGTCCTATGAGGAAAGATTGAACAGGTTGGGTCTGTACTCATTGGAGTTTCGAAGAATGAGAGGAGATCTTATTGAAACACACAAGATTCTGAGGAGACTCGATAAGGTAGATGCTGAGAGGATGTTACCCCTCATGGGGGAATCTAAAACTAGGGGGCTTGGTCTCAGAATAAGGGGTCGCCCGTTTAAGACGGAAATGAGGAGGAATTTCTTCTCCCAGAGGGTCGTGAATCTTTGGAATTCTTTACCCCAAAAAGCTGTGGAGGCTGAGTCATTGAATACATTCAAGGCTGAGTTGGACAAATTTTGATCAGCAAGGGAGTCAAAGGATATGGGGAAAGGGCGGGAAAGTGGAGTTGAGGTAAAAATCAGATCAGCCATGATCTCATTAAATGGCGGAGCAGGTTCAAGGGGCCGAATGGCCGACTCCTGCTCCTATCTCTTATGGTCTTATAAAGTTCTGTATTTAAGATGATCGGAAAAGAATCAGGTGAGAAGAGGAGAATTCTTTTTACACAGCGAGTTGTTATGATCTGGAATGTGCTGCCTGAAAGGGCGGTGGAAGCAGATTCAATAATAACTTTCAAAAGGGAATTGGATAAATACTTGGGGTAAAATTTACAGGGCTATGGGGAAAGAGCGGGGGAGTCAGGCTAATTTGATAGCTCTACCAAAGAGCCAGCACAGACACGATGGGCTGAATGGCCTCTTTCTGTGCTATATCATACTATGATTCTATTATTTAAAAATAATGAGAGATCTGATGAAGGTTGTGCAGTTGATGTTGTGTATATGGACTTTCAGAAGACATATGATAAATCATAGAATCATCGATTCGTAGAAAGGTTACAGCACGGAAGGAGGCCATTCAGCCCATCGAGCCCACGCCGGCTCGATGCAAGAGCAATCCAGCGAGTAACACTCCCCCACCCTTTCCCTGTAGCCCTGCAATATTTTCCTTTCAAGTAGTTATCCAGTTCCCTTTTGAAGGCCATGATTGAATCTGCCTCCACCACCCCCTCGGGCAGTGCATTCCAGATCAGAACCACTCGATGTGTAAAAAAGTTTTTCCTCATGTCACCTTTGGTTCTTTTGCCAATCACCTTAAATCTATGTCCTCTGGTTCTTGACCCTTCCGCCAATGGGAACAGTTTCTCTCTATTTACTCTGTCTGGACCCTTCATGATTTTGAATACCTCTATCAAATCTCCTCGCAACCATCTCTGTTCCAAGGGGAACAACCCCAGCTTCTCCAGTCTATCCACGTAACTAAAGCCCCTCATCCCTGGAATCATTCTAGTAAATCTCTTCTGCACCCTCTCTAAGGCCTTCACATCTTTCCTAAAGAGTGGTGCCCAGAACTGGACACAATACTCCAGTGTTTTAGAAAGGGTCATCATGACTTCCATACTTTTGTGCTCTGTGCCTCTATTTGTAAAGCCCAGGATCCCGTATGCTTTTTCAAACCACTTTCTCAACCTGCCCTGCCACCTTCAATGATTTGTGCACATAAACCCCCAGATCTCTCTTCCTGTAACCCTTTAGAGTTGTGCCCTCTAGTTTATATTGCCTCTCCTCGTTCTTCCTACCAAAATGCATCACTTCGCATTTTTCTGCAGCCCACATAAAAGACTTATTAGCAAAATTAATGCCCATGGGATTAAAGGGACAGTGGCAGCGTGGATACAAAATTGGCTCAGGGACAGAAAGCAGAGAGTAGTGGTGAACGGTTGTTTTTCAGATTGGAAGGAAGTTTACAGTGGTGTTCCCCAGGGGTCAGTATTAGGACCACTGCTCTTTTTGATATATATTAATGACCTGGACTTGGGTATATGGAACATAATTTCAATGTTTGTGGCTGACACAAAGCTTGGAAATGTAGTAAACAGTGAGGAGGATAGTAACAGACTTCAGGAGGACATGGACAGACTGGTGAAATGGGCGGACACATGGCAGATGCAATTTAACACAGAGAAGTGTGAAGTGATGCATTTTGGAAGGAA
Organism: Heptranchias perlo; assembly: GCF_035084215.1. Classification (NCBI taxonomy): domain Eukaryota; kingdom Metazoa; phylum Chordata; class Chondrichthyes; order Hexanchiformes; family Hexanchidae; genus Heptranchias; species Heptranchias perlo. Next base: position 111,041 of record NW_027139506.1, on the reverse strand, counting down.
AAATGAGGAGAGGCAATATAAACTAAATGGTCCAATTTTAAAGGGGGTGCAGGAACAGAGAGATCTGGGGAATCATCAACAGAAATCTTTGAAGGTGATCAGGACAATTTGATCAAGCTGTTAAAAAAAAGAATACGAGATCCTGGGCTTTATAAACAGGCTTGGAGTACAAAAGCAAGGAAGTTATTCTAAACCTTTATAAATCACATGGTTAGGTCCCAGCTGGAGTATTGTGTCGAATTCTGCGCACCGCACTTTAGGAAGGATGTGAAGGCCTTATAGAGGGTGCAGAGGAGATTTACTGGAATGGGACCAGGGATGAGGGACTTTAGTTATGTGGAGAGACTGGAGAAACTGGGATTGTTCTCCTTAGAGCAGAGAAGGTTAAGGGGAGATTTAATAGAGGTGTTCAAATCATGAAGGGTTTCGATACAGTAAATAAGGAGAAACTGTTACCACTGGCAGGAGGGTCGGTAACCAGAGGACACAGATTTAAGGTAATTGGTAGAAGCACCAGAGGCAGCATGAGGAGAATTGTATTTACAGAATGAGTTGTTCTGATCTGGAATGCGCTGCCTGAAAGGGCGGTGGAAGCAGATTCAATAATAACTTTCAAAAGGGAATTGGATAAATACTTGAAGGGGAAAAATTTGCAGGCCTATGGGGAAAGAGCAGGGGGAGTGGGACTAATTGGATAGCTCTTTCAAAGAGCCGGCACAGGCACAATGGGCCGAATGGCCTCCTCCTGTGCAGTATGATTCTATGATTCTATTGACTGATTTGATCTCCTCTCTTTATTCACAGAACTCGAAGCAGCTCCTTTCCAGGTAAGTTCCTCTCAGTCATACAGTACCTGCTGCTGATAGGGAACCTTCACCTGTATCTGGGAGAAGAGTGAAAGTAGAATCACCGCTTGGAAACCTCCCCAGATCAGGGGCTTTCAAATGGGGTGAATATTGAGTGATGTTTAACTGTGGTTTGAGGGGTTCTTGGCTCAGGCAGCCTGTGGGAAATGGGAGTGAGATGGGCTGTTCCATCGGTGTGTCGAGCTTCTCAGGAACCTGTTAGACAGGAATTGAGAGTGAGAGAAACCTGCAGTGACCTGTATCTAACCGAGGCTTCCTAAAGGCTCCATGTGTGTCAGTGACAGCTTTATTCCATTGGGTCAGTAAGTGCTGTGTGATTGGCTTGTTCTATCAACCAGCCCATGGAGAAATGAGGAGAGGGGCAGGCCCCAGTGTCAGAGTGACAGTAAAATGTCTTGTGATTGGCTCATTCTATCCACTAACAGAGAAATGAGTGTGTGCTGAAATGTCCCAGTAATGTCAGTGTGACTGGACACTCTGTGAGGGAATCCCACCGATCCCAGGTCCCTGGGAGGCTGTTCCTTCTCCTCTCCTCACTTCACATGATCGTAGTGAGTGTGTTCCTGCAGAGAGGGGGGAGCACAGACTGGAGACCCTCGGGATAATAATAATAATTAATAATAGAAAGATAAGGGCTCCAGTACAGAGAAACTGGACTGAACACAGACGGCTTTGAAAATCACAAACTGAGCTGAAGTGACAGCAAACCAGGATCCCACTGCTCGTGTGGAGATCAGTGTGAATGCAGGGAGACTGCAAATCCCGGGATTCTGCCTTTCTCAGGATGGGTTGCTGCGGGGTGTCAGTACGAGCATTAGAAGGGGTGCAGGTTGTTGCACTGATCACTCGTTCCCCTTTGGGTTTCTGATCTGAAATGTCCCCACTGATAAAAACATTCTCTCCTCTTTCATTACAGAGTGACTGAGACTCAGAGAGTCACAGACCCAGATGTTCCAGCGCTCACCCTGAACCTGTCCAATATATCTGAACTTATCCAGAAGAGGCTGAATGGATCGGAAAAGTACCACTCAGACATATTGGGAATGATAAGGAAAAACGTGCAGCTTTTCTCCAATTCTGGGCACCACACTTTAGGAGAGATGTCAAGGTTAAGAATTTCAAGAGGTGAGGAGGCACTTAGATTAAAGCCCTCAGGTTAGAGATGATTGCTGTTGGCTGGGCTTGTCTGAGACATGAAGAAACTGTTATTGAATCATTAAAATAAGATTTCCAAAGGGATTACGATCAATATACTGATTGGACTGAAAGAGGAGGAAGGCGGTGTGCACTGAGGACATCTGAATGGAGAAGTGGGGAAGTTATGTTAAACTTGTATCAAACCTTGGTTAGACCACACTTGGAGCACTGTGCACAGTTCTGGTCTCCATATACCTTGGTTAGACCTCACTTGGAGCACTGTGCACAGTTCTGGTCTCCATATACCTTGGTTAGACCTCACTTGGAGCACTGTGCACAGTTCCGGTCTTCATATATCTTGGTTGGACCTCACTTGGAGCACTGTGCACAGTTCTGGTCTCCATATACCTTGGTTAGACCACACTTGGAGCACTGTGCACAGTTCCGGTCTCCACATCACAGGAAGGATGTAATTGCACTGGAGAGAGTACAGAGGAGATTTACAAGGATGTTGCCAGGACTGGAGAATTTTCGCTCAAGGGAAAGATTGGACAGGCTGGGGTTGTTCTCTTTGGAACAGAGGAGGCTGAGGTGTACAAAATTATGAGAAGGCTTGATAGAGTGGATAGGAAGGACCTGTTTCCCTGAGCAGAGAGGTCAATAACCAGGGGACATAGATTAAACTGATTGGTAGAAGGATTAGACAGGAGCTGAGGAAAACAATTTCACCCAATGGCGATGGGGGTCTGGAACTCACTGCCTGAGAGGGTGGTAGAGGCAGAAACCCTCAACTCATTTTAAAAAGTACCAGGATGTGCACCTGAAGTGTCGTAACTACAAGTCTACGGGCCAAGTGCTGGAAAGTGGGATTACGCTGGGTGGCTCATTTTCGGTCGGCGTGGACACGATGGGCCGAATAGCCTCCTTCTGTGCCGTAACTTTTCTATGATTCTATACTGTGCACTGTTCTGGTCTCCATGTACCTTGGATAGACCACACTTGGAGTACGGTGCACAGTTCTGGTCTCCATATTAGAAAAAGGATCCAGAGGCACTGAATAATGTGCAAAAAAGATTCACAAGGATGATACCAGAACTGCGAGATTATACCCATCAGGAAAGGTTGAATAGGCTGGGGCTCTTTTCTCTCGAAAAGAGAAGGCTGAGGGGTGACCTGATAGAGGTCTTTCAGATTATGAAAGGGTTTGATAGGGTAGACGTAAGGAAGATGTTTACACTTGTGGGGAGACCAAAACTAGGGGTCATAAATATAAGATAGTCACTAATAAATCCAATAGGGAACTCAGGAGAATCTTCTTCACTGAGAAAGTGGTGAGAATGTGGAACTCGCTCCCACATGGAATAGTTGAGGTGAAGACACAGATACATTTAAGGGGAAGCTCGATAAACACATGAGGGGGAAAGGAATAGAAGGATACACTGAAAGGGTTAAATCAAGTCGGAGGGAAGAGGCTCGTGTGGAGCATAACACCAGCATGGACCAGTTGGGCCGAATGGCCTGTTTCTGTGCTGTACATTCTATGTAATGCTATTGATGTCGAGGCCTTGGAGAGGGTGCAGAGGAGATGTCCTGGAATGGTACAGGGATGAGGGACCTCAGTTATGTGGAGAGATGAGAGAAACTGGGATTGTTCTCTTTACATCGAGTTACATCAAGTCTACAGCACAGAAACAGGCCATTCGGCCCAACTGGTCCATGCCGGAGTTTATGCTCCACACGGGCCTCCCCTCTCCCTACTTCATCTCACCCAATCAGGATACCCTTCTATTCCTTTCTCCATCATGTGTTTATCGAGCTTTCCCTTCAATACATCTGTGCTATTTGCCTGAACTGCTCCTTGTGGTGGTGAGTTCCACATTCTCACCACTCTCTGGGGAAAGAGGTTTCTCCTGAATTCCCTATTGGATTTATTAGCGACTATTTTGTACTTATGACCTCTAGTTTTGGACTCCCCCACAAGTGGAAACATTTTCTCTACGTCTACCCTATCAAACCCTTTCATTATCTTAAAAACCTCGATCAGGTCGCCCCTCAGCCTTCTCTTTTCTAGAGTAAAGAATCCCAGCCTGTTCAGCCTTTCCTGATAAGTTTATCCTCTCAGTTCTGATATCATCCTTGTGAATCTTTTTTTGCACCCTCTCCAATGCCTCTATATACTATTTATAATATGGAGACCAGAACTGTTCACAATACTCCAAGTGTGGTCTAACCAAGATTCTATATAAGTTTAACATAACTTCTTTGCTTTTCAATTCTACCCATCTAGAAATGAACCCCAGTGCTTGATTTGCCTTTTTATGGCCTGATTAACCTGTGTCGCTGCTTTTAGTGATTTGTGTGTCTGTACCCCCAGATCCCTTTGCTCCTCTACCCCATTTAGACTCTTATTGAACAAGCAGTTTGTGGCCTCTTTATTCTTCCTACCAAAATGCACCACCTCACACTTATCTATATTGCAATTAATTTGCCAATTACAGCCGACTCTGTAAGTTTATTAATGTCCTCTTGTATTTTGTCACATTCTTCCTTTGTACTAACCACACCCCCCAATTTGGTGTCGTCCGCAAATTTTGAAATTGTGCTTCCGATTCCCGAATACAAATCATTAATGTAAATTGTGAACAACAGTGGTCCCAGCACCGATCCCTGTGGAACACCACTTCCCACCTTTTGCCAGTCTGAGTAACTACCCTTAATCCCTACTCTCTGTTTTCTGTTTTGTTGCCAACTTGCTCTCCATTATCTGCTCATTTATCCTGAGTGCAGAGAAGGTTAAGGGCAGATTTAATAGCGGAGTTCAAAATTTTGAGTGATTTTCATAGAGTAGAGAGGGAGAAACTGTTTCCAATGGCAGGAGGGTCGGTAACCAGAGGACACAGATTTAAGGTAAACAGCAAAAGAACCAGAGGGGAGATTTGGAGAATTTCTTTCACAGCGAGTTGTTCTGATCTGGAATGCGCTGCCTGAAAGGGCGGTGGAAGCAGATTCAATAATAACTTTCAAAAGGGAATCAGATAAATACTTGAAAAGGAAAAATTTGCAGGGCTATGTGGAAAGGGCGGGGAAGTGGGTCAAAGAGCCGGCACAGGCACGATGGGCTGAATGGCCTCCTTCTGTGCTGTAAGATTCTATGATTCTATAGGGGACTGCCAGTATAGAATCATCGAAAGGTTACAGCACGGAAGGAGGCCATTCGGCCCATCGAGTTCACGCCGGCTCTATGCAAAAGCAATCCAGCTGGTCCCGTTCCCCTGCCCTTTCCCTGTATCACTGCAGATTTTTTCCTTTCAAGTAGTTATCCAGTTCCCTTTTGAAGGCCATGATTGAATCTGCCTCCACCACCCCCTCGGGCCGTGCATTCCAGATCCTAACCACTCGCTGTGTAAAAAAGTTTTTCCTCATATCACCTTTGGTTCTTTTGCCAATCACCTTAAATCTATGTCCTCTCATTCTTGACCCTTCCGCCAATGGGAACAGTTTCTCTCTATTTACTCTGTCTCGACCCTTCATGATTTTGAATACCTCTATCAAATCTCCTCGCAACCATCTCTGTTCCAAGGAGAACAACCCCAGCTTCTCTGGCCTATCCACGTAACTAAAGTCCCTCATCCCTGTTCCTGTACCCCTTTTAGAGTTGTGCCCTCTAGTTTATATTGCCTCTCCTCATTCTTCCTACTAAAATGTATCACTTTGCATTTTTCTGCGTTAAATTTCATGCCACGTGTCCGCCCAGGCCACCTGCCTGTCTATACCTCTTGAAGTCTATCACTATCCTCCTCATTGTTTACTACCCTTCCAAGTTTTGTGTCATCTGCAAATTTTGAAATTGTCCCCTCTACACCCAAGTCATGAATATATATCAAGGAAAGTAGCTCTAAGCACTGGCACCTAATAGACCACATCATGGTCCGAGCGAGGAACCGCAAAGATGTCCGCATCACCCGCGCCATGCCTGGAGCCGACGACTGCTGGACTGACCACCGACTGATCCACTCTACCATCTCCATCAACCTGGCCCCAAACCGGCAGCGGCAGAAAAAACTCTGCCGCAGGAGACTTAATGTCGCTGGACTCAAAGACCCTGAGAAGAAAGACCAACTCAGCCGTCGCCTTACAACCAATCTGGCGACGACCAATGATCCAGAGTCGCAGAGTGCCCACAGCGTCTGGTCCGCCCTAAAAGCCACCATAGTCAGCACCTGCGAGGAGACGCTCGGTCTCTCGACCAGGAAACACCAAGACTGGTTTGACGAGAATGATCAGGAGATCCAGGATCTCTTAGACCGTAAATGAATTGGCAGCTCCACCAAAACTCGAGTGAGAGGAAACAAGCCTCCAGGCAACTGAAGGCCGAGGTGCAACAAAGAACCCGTGACCTAAAGAACAGATGGTGGGTGGAAAGAGCGCAGGAGACTCAGCAACTCGCTGACAACCACGACGTGCGCGGCTTCTTCAGCGCAATTAAAGCCATCCACGGTCCGAGTACCCAGGGACCTACCCCACTGAGAGCCAAACATGGAGAGGCGCTCATCAAAGACAGAGAGGCAGTCAACGCCCGCTGGAGAGAGCACGTCGAGGACCTCCTCAACCAAGACCCAGTCCTCGACACAAGTACCCTCGACACCGTCCCGCAACACGCGACCCGCCACCATCTCAGCACAACCCCAGCCCGCCGTGATGTCAAAAAAGCCATTCGACAGCTGAAAAACAACAATGTCCCCGGTGCTGATGGAATCCCCGCTGAAGTACGAAAACACGGTGGAGAGGCACTCTTGACACGAATACACGACCTTATCACCCTTGTCTGGAAGGAAGAGAGCATGCTGGGAGATCTCAGAGACGCCGTAATTGTGACCATCTTCAAGAAAGGAGATAGGTCCGACTGCGGAAATTACAGAGGGATTTCCCTACTGTCCACCACGGGAAAGGTCATCGCGAGAATCCTCCTCAACCGCCTCCTTCCAGTGGCCGAAGAGCTCCTCCCTGAGTCTCAATGCGGCTTCCGCCCGTCAAGAGGCACAATGGACATGATCTTTAGCGCGCGACAAATCCAGGAAAAGTGCAGGGAGCAGCATCAACCTCTGTACATGGCCTTCTTCGATCTCGCAAAGGCCTTCGACTCTGTCAACCGTGAGGAATTGTGGAGCATCCTCCTCAAATTCGGCTGCCCGCAGAAATTCGTCACCATTCTCCACCTGCTCCACGATGACATGCGAGCCGTGATCCTCACCAACGGATCCACCACAGACCCAATACGAGTGCAAACTGGGGTCAAGCAGGGCTGTGTCATCGCACCAACGCTCTTCTCCATCTTCCTCACTGCAACACTCCACCCCATCACCATGAAGCTCCCCGCCGGAGTGGAGCTAACCTACAGGACAAGCGGGAAACTGTTCAACCTTCGACACCTCCAGGCCAGAACCAAGACCACCCCAACTTCTGTCATCGAGCTGCAGTACGCAGACGATGCCAGCGTGTGCGCACACTCAGAGGCCGAGCTACAAACCATCGTCGATGCATTCACCGAGGTGTATGAGAGAATGGGACTCGGGCTAAACATCCCGAAAACAACGGTCCTCTCCCAGCCCGCTCCTGCCACACAACACTGCCCCCCGACCATCAAGATCCACGGTGAGCCTCTGGACAGTGTGGATCATTTCCCATACCTCGGGAGCCTCCTCTCGGTGCGAGCAGACATCGATGATAAAATTCAACATCGACTCCAATGCGCCAGTGACACCTGAGGAACAGAGTGTTCGAAGACCGAGACCTCAAATCCAGCACCAAACTCATGGTCTACAGAGCAGCCGTGGTCCCCGCCCTCCTGTACACATCAGAAACATGGACAATGTACAGCAGACACCTCAAATCACTGGAGAGATATCACCAACGTTGCCTCTGCAAAATCCTGCAAATCCACTGGCGGGATAGACGCACCAACGTGAGCGTTCTCTCCTAGGCTAATATCCCCAGTATCGAGGCACTGGTCACGCTCAACCAGCTGCGATGGGCGGGGCCACATTGTCCGCATGCCCGACACAAGATTCCCTAAACAAGTGCTCTACTCCGAGCTCCGCAATGGCAGGCGATCACTAGGAGGGCAGAGGAAACGCGAGACGGACACTCTCAAAGCCTCCCTAAAAAAATACAACATCCCCACTGACACGTGGGAATCGCTTGCCCTAAAACACCCAAACTTGAGAAGAAGCATCCACAAAGGTGCCAATTACCTCGAGCGTCACCGAGTGGAGCACGCGGAGGCCAAGCGTAAGCAGCAAAAAGAGCGCACAGAATCCAGAGCGTCTCACCCACCCACCTTATCAAACACTACCTGCCCCACCTGTGGCAGAGTCTGCGGCTCCAGGATTGGACTATTCAGCCACCGCAGAACCCACCCTCCCGGAGTGGAAGCAAGTCATCCTCGACCCTGAGGGACTGCCAAAGAAGAAGATTTATCAAGAAAAGTAGTGGTCCCAGCACCAACCCCTGGGGAACACCACTGTACACCAACCTCCAGTCCGAAAAACAACCGTTCACCACTACTCTCTGTTTCCTGTCACTCAGCCAATTCTGTATCCATGTTTTCACTGCCCCCTTTATTCCATGGGCCGCAATCTTTATGATAAGCCTACCGTGCGGCACTTTATCAAATGCCTTTTGGAAGTCCATATACATCACATCAACTGTATTACCCTCATCTACCCTCTCTGTTACCTCATCAAAAAGCTCTATCAGGTCAGTTAAACACGATTTGCCTTTGACAATTCCGTGCTGGCTTTCCCTATTCAATCCACACTTGACCAAGTGACTGTTAATTCTGTCCCGGATTATCGGTTCTAAAAGTTTCCCCACCACTGAGATTAAACTGACTGGCCAATAGTTGCTGGGTTTATCCTTACACCCTCTTTTGAACAAGGGTGGAACATTTGTGATTCTCCAGTCCTCTGGCACCACCCCCCGTATCTACGGATGTTTGGAAAGTTATGGCCAGTTAGCAGGTCGGGTTAGTTGTGTTCAGACAGCTGGGAACATCCCCGAACTTTAATCTCAGGTCCCTGTGTGTGTGGATCAGGAGCCTGAGATTAATCCTCAGTCGTCAGTGACACCTGCTTTAAACATTCCTCACTGGAATGGGCCAAAGCTTCACCCACCATGGGTCAGGTAGGGGCGGGGTTACACACTGTCAATCAGAGTGTCTCTTAAAGGGACACTGTCCCTCACAGGGCTGTCAGTATCTGTGCTCCGGGGAGGGGGTTGAATCAGTTCAACAGGGGCAGTCCCTGTCCTAGGGATAGTCATCGAGCAGTCGACAGGGATCAGGGGGAGTGGGAATATTCCAAGGTGTGTTTATATCACAGGGGATCACACTGTTCATAATTTCTGTTTAACCTTTTTTTTCTCGGTGATGTTTCTTCAGTCAGGGTTTAGTGCGAGGGATTCGAGGGTCGAGTTCCTGCACCTGTTCCCTCCTCGCAGCTCGGAACTGGTCCGAGTCTGAGACCCAGGGCCAGAGGGAGTGTTGGTGAATTCAGAGTGAACAGGGAGCAACAGTTTCATGTACAGAAGGAACATCAGATTCATCTCAATTCACCACTGAATTCTCACTGCTGTGTGGAAACTAATGGAGACTTTAATGAGAGCTGTGAGCAGGATGGAACAGTAACAGGAGGGAGAGATCCCAGGGCACACTCCTGTATTCAGGATGGAACAGTACATAGGAACATAGGAACAGGAGTAGGCCATTCAGCCCCTCGTGCCTGCTCCGCCATTTGATAAGATCATGGCTGGTCTGTGATCTAACTCCATATACCTGCCTTTGGCCCATATCCCTTAATACCTTTGGTTGCCAAAAAGCTATCTATCTCAGATTTAAATTTAGCAATTGAGCTAGTATCAATTGCCGTTTGCGGAAGAGAGTTCCAAACTTCAACCACCCTTTGTGTGCAGAGATGTTTTCTAATCTCGCTCCTGAAAAGTCTGGCTCTAATTTTTAGACTGTGCCCCCAACTCCTGGAATCCCCAACCAGCGGAAACAGTTTCTCTCTATCCACCCTATCTGTTCCCCTTAATATCTTATAAACTTCGATCAGATCACCTCTTAACCTTCGAAACTCCAGAGAATACAACCCCAATTTGTGTAATCTCTCCTCGTAACTTAAACCTTGCAGTCTGGGTATCATTCTAGTAAACCCACGCTGCACTCCCTCCAAGGCCAATATGTCCTTCCGAAGGTGCGGTGCCCAGAACTGCTCACAGTACTCCAGGTGCGGTCAAACCAGGGTTTTGTATAGCTGCAGCATAACTTCTGCCCCCTTGTACTCTCGTCCTCTAGATATAAAGGCCAGCATTCCATTAGCCTTCTTAATTATTTTCTGCACCTGTTCAGGACACTTCAATGATCTATGTCCCTGAACCCCGAAGTCCCTTTGGACATCCACTGTTTTTAACTTTTTACCATTTAGAAAGTACCCTGTTCTATCCTTTTTTGATCCAAAGTGGATGACCTCACATTTGTCTACATTGAATTCCATTTGCAACAGTTTTGCCCATTCACCTGATCTATCAATATCGCTTTGTAATTTTATGTTTTCATCTACACTAGTAACAGGAGGGAGAGAGCCCAGGGCACACTCCTGTATTCAGGATGGGACAGTAACAGGAGGGAGAGAGCCCAGGGCACACTCCTGCATTGAGGATGGAACAGTAACAGGAGGGAGAGAGCCCAGGGCACACTCCTGTATTCAGGATGGAACAGGAACAGGAGGGAGAGAGCCCAGGGCACACTCCTGTATTCAGGATGGGACAGTAACAGGAGGGAGAGAGCCCAGGGCACACTCCTGTATTGAGGATGGAACAGTAACAGGAGGGAGAGAGCCCAGGGCACACTCCTGTATTCAGGATGGGACAGTCACAGGAGGGAGAGAGCCCAGGGCACACTCCTGTATTGAGGATGGAACAGTCACAGGAGGGAGAGAGCCCAGGGCACACTCCTGTATTCAGGATGGGACAGTCACAGGAGGGAGAGAGTCCAGGCCACACTCCTGTATTCAGGATGGGACAGTAACGGGAGGGAGAGAGCCTGGGGCACACTCCTGTATTTAGGATGGAACAGTAACAGGAGGGAGAGAGCCCAGGACACACTCCTGTGAGCTGTGTATTCCCAGTACAGCCAGTGCTGAGATTGTGGGGCTGTAACTGTGAGTCTGTGGGATGTGTTGTGTGCTGGTGAATCCCCTCCATTGTGTCTGGGAGAACGTGTGCACAGTGCCAGGGGCTTGTGTGATTAAACTGACTGCTACTGTGTGTCTCCACTGCAGTGTTTGCACTGAGTGTACAGCACTGGGACCCACACACTGCTATTTAACAGGGATTCTGATCAAAGGCCATTTATTTAACAGGGGATGAACACAGTCTAAGAGGTGATATGGGGCTGACGGTGTCTGGGAAATACTGACACTCCCACCCTGCAGCTGTCAATCATTGATGGGAGTGGAATAACCCTGTCTGACCAATCTCTTCTCTCCTCTCTAGGGCAAAGGTCAGCGATGAGCCTGGATCCAAAGACAGCAAACTGGAACTTGGTTCTGTCGGATGATCTGAGATCAGTAACACAGACTAAACAGAAACAGCCCTACCCACCTCACCCAGAGAGGTTTAAAGACGATCCCCAAGTCCTCTGCTCCCAGAGTTTCTCCTCAGGATCCCATTCCTGGGATGTGGAGACTGATGGGAATCTCTGCAGAATAGGGATTGTGTGTGGGAGCGCAGAGAGAGAGGGGGGAGAGTCTGGTCTCGGGAACAGCAATAAATCCTGGTGTTTATGTTATGGTTTGTTTGGTGTTTCTCTCAGAACCGGTCACAATTCCCACTTCACTCGCCTCCCACTGATCCCGTCTAAGAGCCGGATCCGAGTTCAGTTGGACTACGAGGCCGGGACTGTGTCATTTCACCGGGTCACTGACTCACTGACACATTTACACACATTTCAAACCACATTCACTGAACCCGTGTTTCCGGCATTTTATTGTTGGAAAAAAACATCCCTAAAACTGTTAAATTAATCCTGATAGTTCAGACTCAGTGATGTCACTTCCTCTTCAGGACGGCTGTCACTTCCAGGTCTGCCCCTCCAATGATGTCATTTCCAGGAGTGCCCCTCTGATGATGTCACTTCCAGGACTGCCCTTCTGATGATGTCACTTCCAGGACTGCCCTTTCAAGGATCCGGGGTCTTTGTGATTTTCTTTGTTCGGGTCGGTCACTAAAGCTAAAAATAGCTGCTTTTGGTGAGTTTGCTTGTAATTCGTAGCGTTCCAATTAATTGTCTCCTTCAGTTGTAGAATTTTACCACTTTAGTTGCAGAATTGTCGTGGTATTAATTACAGTAGTGAATCAGAATAACGGCAGGCACGACTGCACTAATCACAGCAGTGAATTATAGTAGTGACAGGGCACGACTGCATTAATCACAGTAGTGAATCGTAGTGATAGGGCACAACTGCATTAATCACAGTAGTGAATGGTAGTGACAGGGCACGACTGCATTAATCTCAGTAGTGAATAGTAGTGACAGGGCACGACTATTAATCTCAGTAGTGAATGCCAGTGACAGGGCACGGTCCCTTTAAAGTGCTGCTGTGAAAATCTGAGGCTGGGGTATGAAATTGTTCTTTGACGGTCTCCCAAACAGTGATGGTGAATCGACAGCCCGAGTTACACTGACTTCAGTGGGAAAGAAAATGGTGTGGGTGTAAAATGGGCTGTCCATTCACTATCGCCCGTGTTGCACTAACACCAGAGACTAATTTCACCCCCGGGGTCTCCTGGGCATCGCTGAGAGCTTCTGGGACTGCCCAGGGGGGTAACACATCTGTCCGAAACTAAGCAAATGTATTGATTCATTGGACCAGACTGGGAACTTTTAATTTATGTTTTATGGGGTGGTGATTTTTAGTTTATTGGACAGTCAGGTTCCTCCAGGGCTCACAACCAACATGAAATGGGAATATTATGGGATGTTTAACTTAATTAGACACGAGGAGGTGACTGAGTGTGTGAGATTTCAACAGGAAAATTGCCCCACCAATTGGGGCCTACAATCAGCGTCCCAGGTGGTCATGGGTGATAATGGGACATTTTGTGATAACCAAAACCAAAGGGTCAGGAAAACGATGTGTGAGTGACCGGTGAGAAACAAAGATCACCTGGGAACAACCCCCAAAGGGCATCAATCAGGAATCAATACACAATCCAGTGAAAGTCAGGAAAGGGGAGTTAACAATCGTTAATTGATAGCTTTCTCTTGGAGATGGTTGTGTCCTTGCTTATACTGAACAGTGAGAAGAATATTTTATAACCTGGGCTCTACCCGAGAGATCGGGACCATGCAGGGGGAGATAAGCAAAGACCTCCAGACACCCCCCGATCTGTTGATCAGATGGCCTGAAAGCACAGGAATGGCTTGTATTTGATGTCACGTTCGGTGTGATTTTGGGAAACAGCTGTGTGTGTAAATGTGATATTTTGCACGTGAGGCAACCAGTCTGTGGAATGCATGATGGAGATGCCCTGAAGGACGGGTCTCAGACATGCTCAGTCACGTTGACAACACCACTACATGAAATGGTTAATGTGCTCAGGAGAGTGAGGACAGATACTGGATCACTACTGATTTACACTTGGTAATCAAGGTACTGACACATGCTCCATAGAGAAACCGACTAGTTAATGAAACAATCAGGATAGTGTTAAACACACTGGTACCTATCAGAGGGACTGAAATTAAAGTAAAGACGGACATAGAATTTGGATTTCCAAAATTCAGGGTTGGGTTCCTTTTGAGTTAACAATGAAATTGGGAAACTGAGGGCCGGGGAGAAATAATACTGAGCCAGAATTATCCACAAGATGGATAATGGTAAAAAGGAGAGCTGGAGGATCTTTTAAGTCCAAGATTACTTGATAATATGGTAGTATTTGGGGGGAGCCAAGTTTCTGTAGTTTTCTGTACAATGTATTATGATTTTCTTTTTCTGTATCATGGTGTGTAATATTAACCAAATGAAACTTAGATTAGAAGAGCAAACGGCTGGAGATCGGTCTGTGATGCTCACAGGATGAGGACCTTAGATAAGGCCCCAGGATCCCACAAAGGAGGGGGGGGGGAGGGTGTTGAAGATTAAGACTGAGAAGTAATGAGGGAAACCACTTTCTTCGATTACTTCTGTAGTTTAAAACCCCTAATATTGATAGACTGACAGAGCATTCAAAACAACGTCATGCTGACATTGAAAAGGGGACCTCTACCCCTGGGGATCATAAGAACATAAGAAATAGGAGCAGGAGGAGGCCAATCGGCCCCTCGAGCCTGCTCCGCCATTCAATAAAATCATGGCTGATCTGATCCCAACCTCAAATCTAAATTCATGTCCAATCTCCTGCCCGCTCCCCGTAACCCCTAATTCCCTTTACTTCTAGGAAACTGTCTATTTCTGTTTTAAATTTATTTAATGATGTAGCTTCCTGGGGCAGCAAATTCCACAGACCTACTACCCTCTGAGTGAAGAAGTTTCTCATCTCAGTTTTGAAAGAGCAGCCCCTTATTCTAAGATTATGCCCCCTAGTTCTAGTTTCACCCATCCTTGGGAACATCCTTACCGCATCCACCCGATCAAGCCCCTTCACATTCTTATATGTTTCAATAAGATCGCCTCTCATTCTTCTGAACTCCAATGAGTAGAGTCCCAATCTACTCAACCTCTCCTCATATGTCCGCCCCCTCATCCCCGCGATTAACTGAGTGAAGCTTCTTTGTACTGCCTCGAGAGCAAGTATGTCTTTTCTTAAGTATGGACACCAAAACTGTATGCAGTATTCCAGATGCGGTCTCACCAATACCTTATATAACTGCAGCAATACCTCCCTGTTTTTATATTCTATCCCCCTAGCAATAAAAGACAACATTCCGTTGGCCTTATTGATCACCTGCTGCACCTGCATACTAACTTTTTGATTTTCTTGCACTGGGACCCCCAGATCCCTTTGTACTGCAGTACTTTCCAGTTTCTCGCCATTGAGATAATAACTTGCTGTCTGATTTTTCCTGCCAAAGTGCATAACCTCACATTTTCCAATATTGTATTGCATCTGCCAAATCTCCACCCACTCACCCAGCCTGTCTATATCCCCCTGCAGGTTTTTTACGTCCTCCTCACTCTCTACTTTCCCTCCCATCTTTGTATCATCTGCAAACTTTGATATGTTACACTTGGTCCCCTCCTCCAAATCATTAATATAGATTGTAAAGTGTTGGGGACCCAGCACCGACCCCTGCGGAACACCACTGGCTACTGGTTGCCAGTCCGAGAATGAACCATTTATCCCAACTCTCTGCTTCCTGTTAGATAACCAATCCTCCACCCATGCCAGAATATTACCCCAATCCAGTGATTCTTTATCTTGAGCAATAATCTTTTATGTGGCACCTTGTCGAATGCCTTCTGGAAGTCTAAATACACTACGTCCACTGGTTCCCCTTTATCCACCCTGTACGTTATGTCCTCAAAGAACTCAAGCAAATTTGTCAGACATGACTTCCCCTTCATAAAGCCATGCTGACTTTGTCCAATTAAATTATGTTTATCCAAATGTTCAGCTCCTGTCTCCTTAATAATAGACTCCAAAATTTTACCCACCACAGATGTTAGGCTAACTGGTCTATAATTTCCAGCCATCTGCCTACTACCCTTTTTAAATAAGGGTGTTACATTAGCAGTTTTCCAATCTGCTGGGACCTTTGTCGAGTCCAGGGAATTTTGGAAAATTATTACCAAAGCATCCACAATCCCCACTGCCACTTCCCTCAAGACCCGAGGATGTAAGCCATCAGGTCCAGGGGATTTATCCGCCTTGAGTCCCATTAATTTACTGAGTACCAATTCCTTCGTGAACGGAGGGAGGTCGTCTATAATGTGGGACAGCATCCTTGGGTGAAAATCATGTCTCTGCTTTTTGTTATTATACAGCTTGTTATGATTTAACACTTTTCTTTCTCATTTGTCATATTTGAAAGAACTTTTGTGTAAATGTCACGGTGATTAAACTTCTTGTAACAATGTTTAACCTTATCTGTGGTGAGTGCAATTCAGATTCAATGAATGGGTTAAAGTGAGTTATTCGATCTCACACTCACTTGAGGGGCGACTAAAGGATTTTGGACTTTCAATACCAGTTATTAATTACCTGCTAAAGGAGCTGAGTTTAGTTAAAAGTATTAATTCAATAAAGGAACGGTTAAACTGACTGTTCAAGGCGGCATGATGGGAAGGTTGACCACATTGGAAAAGTCTTATTCAGCAGATTGTCTCGAAGGTTAAAGGTAAGACAGATGCAAGGCCTTGAAAGTCTGTGAGAAGCTGTTGTAAACATCAGATGCTGTCATATCAACTTGTTCAAAGCATGGGAAAGAGAGAGAGGGAAAAGTAACAACAGTACGTTTTTTCCAGCAAAAGTGGGGGGAGGGGAGAGGAGAGTGGGGGGAGGGGAGAAGGAGGGGATGCGGGGAGGGGAACGTGGGGCCTGGTTCCCACACCCAAGTCCAAATTCAAAAGAGGGGATTGTGAAGTTAGACCCGGGGGTCGATTCTCACTCCCCTCCCGGTCTGAGAATGGGGGTCAGTCGCCTCTCCCGCCCCGGTAACCCCGGCGATGGAGCCGGTGCCATTTTGAAAGGGGCCTCCTGCCGGGTGTCCAAATCACCGCCTGTTTCAGGCAATCAGCCCCTGTTAATATGGAAATTGGGGTAAATAGGCCGCCGATCGCCATTTTAGGCCGGAGCCTGCGCTGTGCTCACTCCGACCAGCTCCACGGGCGATGGAATCGAAGAGGCCCGGAAAAGGGAAGTGGCCAATTAGGTTTGTGTGTCATGGAGGAGCAGGAGGGACCCACAGAAATAATCTGGGCTGCTGCCTCCCTGGGACCCTCACCCTCCACGACCGAACCGCCACCATTGGAAGAGGAGGAGGGGAGTTCTCCCCGGTGTCCTGGGACCAATATTTATCCCTCAACTAACATCACGATAAAACAGATTATCTGATCATTTATCACATTCCTGTTTGTGGGATCTTGCTGTGCGCAAATTGGCTGCTGCGTTTCCTACATTAAAACAGTGAGTACACTCCAAAAGTGCTTCATTGGTTGTAAATGACTTTGGGACATCCTGAGGTTGTGAAAGGCGCTATATAAATGCAAGTTCTTTCTTTCTTTAATGACTGGGCCCAGAGCTGGGGGGGGTTTCAGATCTGATTCTCACTCAGAGTTAAATGATTGTGTTTATTTCCCTGGTGAAGGACAAAAAATGCCGTCAGATTTCAGATTCCGCTCTGCCCCCGAGTCTCGGCCTCAGCTCATGTTTCCCGCTGCGTTTCTCAATTCTCCCAGTTTTTATTTTGAGAGATCGGGCCGTCCAGGATCGAATGACCTCGAGCTCTGCTCATTTATCCTCACCCTGTTTACACATTTTAACGCTGTAAATCCTGTTAAATTAGCAGAGCTGGGAGTTGCGGGATTGGGATGAATTCAGACGGTGTGATTCCAGCCCCAGTCCTTCGATATCCCGGGTATTAATCTCACTCCAGTTATCATCATTCACTCTGTGTTAAAACATTTTCTTTTTGCTGTTTCTATTTGTTTTAATCCCCTTCCCTCTCCCTCCCAGCTGCTCCTTGTTGGTCTGAGGTTCCACAGCTCTGGTCACCCCCTCACCTCCCCCAGTACCTCACCCCCAAGGGGCCAGTGTTCATGTGATGGTGAATGTCAGCTGGATATTTGACCTTGGGGGGAATCCTGTCTCCAACCAGTGGTTGAAGATGTCCCATAAACAGCGATGTGATAATGACCGGATAATCTGTTTTATGATGTTGGTTGAGGGATAAATATTGTCCAGGACACCGGGGAGAACTCCCCCTGCTCTTCTCCCAATAGTGTCCGTGGGATCATTGCTGTTTGTGGGATCTTGCTGTGCATCAATGAGCTGCCTCATTCCCTCCATTCCAACAGTGACTACACTTCAAACCCACCTCATTGTGTGTAAAGCGCTTTGGGCCGTCCTGAGGCGGTGAAGAGTCAGTTCCTCAGTGTCTCTCCAATGGAGCCGTTACTCAGTGAGATCGCAGGCTGCTCTTGTTCCTCTTTGAGTTAAATTGTATTTGGGTCTATTTGATTGAGAGAGAGAGAGGGCCCAGACCGAGTGCTCACTGCTCCCCAAACCTTCCTTCCCAAAGGCTGCGATCAGGTGTTGAGTCACTGGGAGCCGGGCGGCGAGGATTTCAATGTCTGACCTGGACATCCAGCAGCTCTCAGACTGCGATTAATCGGCTGATGCAGAAACCCCGGGTCCCGGGGAATTCACTCGGTGACTCCGCCATTTTCCTCCTTCAGATTCTCCGACTCTCATTTCCCGCTCAATCCGCCCCTCGCGCTCAACACACGCACAGTGCGCAGGCGCCGGGCCCGAGTCCGTGTGGGGGGGGGGACAGAGTCCGTGTGGGAATGGGGGGGGGGGACAGAGTCCGTGTGGGAATGGGGGGGGGGGGACAGAGTCCGTGTGGGAATGGGGGGGGGGACAGAGTCCGTGTGGGAATGGGGGGGGGGGGGGGACAGAGTCCGTGTGGGAATGGGGGGGGGGGACAGAGTCTGTGTGGGAATGGGGGGGGGGGGACAGAGTCCGTGTGGGAATGGGGGGGGGGGGGACAGAGTCCGTGTGGGAATGGGGGGGGGGGGGGACAGAGTCCGTGTGGGAATGGGGGGGGGGACAGAGTCCGTGTGGGAATGGGGGGGGGGGACAGAGTCCGTGTGGGAATGGGGGGGGACAGAGTCCGTGTGGGAATGGGGGGGGACAGAGTCCGTGTGGGAATGGGGGGGGGGGGACAGAGTCCGTGTGGGAATGGGGGGGGGGGACAGAGTCCGTGTGGGAATGGGGGGGGGGACAGAGTCCGTGTGGGAATGGGGGGGGGGGACAGAGTCCGTGTGGGAATGGGGGGGGGGGGGGACAGAGTCCGTGTGGGAATGGGGGGGGGGGGGGACAGAGTCCGTGTGGGAATGGGGGGGGGGGGGACAGAGTCCGTGTGGGAATGGGGGGGGGGGGGGGACAGAGTCCGTGTGGGAATGGGGGGGGGGACAGAGTCCGTGTGGGAATGGGGGGGGGGGACAGAGTCCGTGTGGGAATGGGGGGGGGGACAGAGTCCGTGTGGGAATGGGGGGGGGGGGACAGAGTCCGTGTGGGAATGGGGGGGGGGGACAGAGTCCGTGTGGGAATGGGGGGGGGGACAGAGTCCGTGTGGGAATGGGGGGGGGGGGGACAGAGTCCGTGTGGGAATGGGGGGGGGGGGACAGAGTCCGTGTGGGAATGGGGGGGGGGGACAGAGTCCGTGTGGGAATGGGGGGGGGGGGGACAGAGTCCGTGTGGGAATGGGGGGGGGGGGGGACAGAGTCCGTGTGGGAATGGGGGGGGGGGACAGAGTCCGTGTGGGAATGGGGGGGGGGGGACAGAGTCCGTGTGGGAATGGGGGGGGGGAACAGAGTCCGTGTGGGAATGGGGGGGGACAGAGTCCGTGTGGGAATGGGGGGGGGGGGACAGAGTCCGTGTGGGAATGGGGGGGGGACAGAGTCCGTGTGGGAATGGGGGGGGGGGACAGAGTCCGTGTGGGAATGGGGGGGGGGGACAGAGTCCGTGTGGGAATGGGGGGGGGGACAGAGTCCGTGTGGGAATGGGGGGGGGGAACAGAGTCCCTGTGGGAATGGGGGGGGGGACAGAGTCCGTGTGGGAATGGGGGGGGGGGACAGAGTCCGTGTGGGAATGGGGGGGGGGGGACAGAGTCCGTGTGGGAATGGGGGGGGGGGACAGAGTCCGTGTGGGAATGGGGGGGTGGACAGAGTCCGTGTGGGAATGGGGGGGGGGACAGAGGCCGTGTGGGAATGGGGGGGGGGGACAGAGTCCGTGCGGGAATGGGGGGGGGGGGACAGAGTCCGTGTGGGAATGGGGGGGGGGGGACAGAGTCCGTGTGGGAATGGGGGGGGACAGAGTCCGTGTGGGAATGGGGGGGGGGACAGAGTCCGTGTGGGAATGGGGGGGGACAGAGTCCGTGTGGGAATGGGGGGGGGGGGACAGAGTCCGTGTGGAAATGGGGCGGGACAGAGTCCGTGTGGGAATGGGGGGGGGGAACAGAGTCCGTGTGGGAATGGGGGGGGGGACAGAGTCCGTGTGGGAATGGGGGGGGACAGAGTCCGTGTGGGAATGGGGGGGGGGGACAGAGTCCGTGTGGGAATGGGGGGGGGGGGGGGGGGACAGAGTCCGTGTGGGAATGGGGAGGGGGGGGGGGACAGAGTCCGTGGGGGCCTGAGCTCGGGGTGAAATGTGAGCCTGGGATTTCAGAAGACATTCGACAAGGTTCCACATGAGAGACTGTTCACAAACATGGAATTGGAGGCAACCTCTTGACATGGGAGGGAATTGGTTCGGAGGCAGGAGACAGAGGGCGTTAAATATCCAAGATGGCGTCATGGATGTGCACGCACGTTTCCTGCGTGACGTGCGCCAGACGCCATCTTGGTATCGGTGTTTGCGCAGGCGCAGATAACGAACGCTGGAATCATGTAAAGTCGGGAGAAAATGGCTTCAATCAGTGTGAAACGCTGATTTAAAGTGATGGACACCATTTTGGGACCTAACGCTGAACTCAACGCACAGTCTTCACCCCGACCATCTGAACGTGTCTTCGGTGCCTGGAGGACCCCCCACCGACGCTATTTAAAGGGACCATGCAGGATTTACAGGTTAGTGGCTGGATTATTGCCTCTGGCTGCTGAGACATTTGTAACTGTTTTTGGAGGTCTCCCAGACTTCAATACTCGGACGCGGGGACATAGCCCAACATTTAGAGCCATGACGTGCAGGAGTGAAGTTAGGAAATGCTTCGACACGCAAGGGTGCGAGATGTTTGGAACACTCTTCTGCAGATAGCAGTTGATGCTCGCTCAATTGTGAATGTTGAATCTGAGATTGATCGATTTCTGTGAACCAAGGGTATTAAGGGAAATGGGGCTAAGACGGGTACATGGAGTTCAGTCACAGGTCCACCATGATCTCATTGAATGGTGGAACAGGCTCGAGGGGCTAAATGCCACGGCCACTTGCTGCCTCTTGATATGCGCCACCTTCTCCTGCAAGACAGCGGGACGTGTGTCTGGGTGATGTGCCTGTCATGGTTGAATAGCTGCCAGTGGGTGTGGCCTGTGAGTTGTGGGTGGGCGGCTTGAAACAGTGGTAATGTGTAAGGGTGAGAGGAAGCATCTGATTGGAAGAGTTGAGTATTGATGGGAAGAGTTTATTGGTGTGTGGGTGATGGGGGTGTCGTGTGTGGAGCAGTTGGTCGGAGACACCACTTGACAGTTGACCTCACTCACCTTGACCACTCATGTCAAAGCATTGAACTTCTTCCTGCACTGCATCCATGTTCATGATGCTGTGCGCCTGGCATTGACTTCGTCCCCCGCTGCCTCCCACTGCCTTTTGGTTATATGTCTGGAGGGCCTCTTGCCCCCCCGCAGTTATAGGATGTCCCTCCTTCCATCCACCTCTTGCACCCAAGGTCTCTGGCGCATCAGCAGAGAACCTTGGTGCACGCACTCTCACAGGCCTGGTACCAACTCAGATCGGCAGATTGGAGGATGTGCGATTTGGTTGTGCACAACCTTTATTCAATGTTTTAACATAACTCATCAGTGTGTAAACATAAGGATGGGATCTGCATCTGTGTTTTGTGTGTGCGATGTCTGGTCTCCGTTCAGACTCTGTGCAGACAGTAGACTGTTATTTTCAGCCAATAACAGGTACCAGCTACCTTTAAGAGATTTCTAAGAAACATCCTCCCTTTAAGAGATTGAGCTCCCTCTGGTGATGGAAAGTGCGAATTGCATTGATTCCACCCACAAGGCCTGGGATGGACGCTGATTGCAGGAGAGTCCTCGGGTGGGCTGAAACTTGTGTCCTGCACAGGGGTCATTGGGCTCGGGGTAACAGCACATCACACGACCTACGCCCAAAAACGGCCCCTATCCAATTTTTCTCCCCTCACGATTTTGAAAACCTCAATTAAATCTCCACTTAACTTTCTCTACTCTGAGGAGAACCATCCTAGTTCTCCAGTCTCTGCACGTAACTTCCTCAGTACTGCCCCTCCGACAGTGCAGCGCTCCCTCAGTCCTGACCCTCCGACAGTGCAGTGCTCCCTCAGTACTGACCCTCCGATACTGCAGCACTCCCTCAGGACTGACCCTCTGACGGTGCAGCACTCCCTCAGTACTGACCCTCCGACAGTGCAGCACTCCCTCAGTACTGACCCTCTGACGGTGCAGCACTCCCTCAGTACTGACCCTCCGACAGTGCAGCACTCCCTCAGTACTGACCCTCCGACAGTGCAGCACTCCCTCAGTACTGACCCTCCGACAGTGCAGCACTCCCTCAGTACTGACCCTCCGACAGTGCAGCACTCCCTCAGTACTGACCCTCCGACAGTGCAGCACTCCCTCAGTACTGACCCTCCGACAGTGCAGCACTCCCTCAGTACTGACCCTCCGACAGTGCAGCACTCCCTCAGTACTGACCCTCCGACAGTGCAGCGCTCCCTCAGTACTGACCCTCCGACAGTGCAGCACTCCCTCAGTACTGACCCTCCGACAGTGCAGCACTCCCTCAGTACTGACCCTCCGACAGTGCGGCACTCCCTCAGTACTGACCCTCCGACAGTGCAGCGCTCCCTCAGTACTGACCCTCCGACAGTGCAGCGCTCCCTCAGTACTGACCCTCCGACAGTGCAGCACTCCCTCAGTACTGCACTGTGTGTGTCGGCCTGGATTATGAGCTCATTGATGTCAATGCAGAGTCACCGATTCCATCCCTCTCCCTGACCACTGTCTGAGGCTGAACCAGACCGTTCGCAACCTTGGAGTTCTATTTGACCCTGAGATGATCTTCTGACACCATATCCACTCCATCACTAAGACCGCCAACTTCCACCTCTGTAACATCGCCCGTCTCCACCCCTGCTTCAGCTCATCTGCTGCTGAAACCCTCATCCATGCATTTGTTACCTCCAGACTTGACTATTCCAATGCTCTCCTGGCCGGCCTCCCATTTCCACCCTCCATAAACTTCAGCTCCTCCAAAACTCTGCTGCCCGTATCCGAACTCACACCAAGTCCTGTTCACCCATCACCCCTGCACTCGCTGACCGACATTGGCTCCCAGACAAGCAACACCTGAAATTTAAAATTCTCATCCTTGTGTTCAAATCCCTCCCTGGCCTCGCCCCTCCCTATCTCTGTAACCTCCTCCAGCCCTACAACCCTCCGAGATCTCTGCACTCCTCCAATTCCAGCCTCTTGCGCATCCCCGATTTTAATCGCTCCACCATTGGCGGCCGTGCCTTCAGCTGCCTCGGCCCGAAGCTCTGGAATTCCCCCCCGAAACCTCTCCCCTCTCCCCTTCTCTCTCCTCCTTTAAGACCCTCCTTAAAACCCACCTCTTTGACCAAGCTTTTGATCACCGGGCCTAATATCTCCTTATGTGACTCCGTGTCAATTTCTTTTTGATAATCGCTCCTGTGAATCTCCTTGGTCGTTTTACGATGTTAACGGTGTGATATAAATGGAGGATGTTGTTTTTGGACTGCGGTGAGTTATTGCAGGAGGCCATTAATGCTCATCCTGTTCTGATCGATTTACGGGCACATCACATCTTTACTGGATCTGTGTTGTTACCAGGGCAATCGTCCAGATTGAGATAAAGCAATAAACATCACGATAAGATATTTATTCCTCTGGCCCCAGACATCACAACACTTCAATATTAAATTAAATGACCAGATTTCTGTAGCCGGCTGCTCTCTGTGTAGGTCGAGGGCATCAGATCATAACAGATAAACTGTTGGAATGGAGAGAACGGCTTGAGTGCAGTGTGATTGAAGGTTTCCCCATCTCTGTAACCCCCTCCAGCCCTACACCCCTCCCTCTCTCTGTAACCCCCTCCAGCCCGACACTCCTCCCCATCTCTGTAACCCCCTCCAGCCCCACACCCCTCCCTAGCTCTGTAACCTCCTCCAGCCCTACACCCCTCACTATCTCTGTAACCCCCTCCAGCCCTACACCCCTCCCTATCTCTGTAACCTCCCCCAGCCCTACACCCCTCCCCATGTCTGTAACCCCCTCCAGCCCGACACCCCTCCCTCGCTCTGCAACCTCCTCCAGCCCTACACCCCTCTGAGATCTCTGCGCTCCTCCAATTCTGGCCTCTTGTGCATCCCCAGTTTTCATCACCCCACCATTGGCGGCCGTGCCTTCAGCTGCCTGGGCCCTCAGCTCCTGAAATCCCTCCCTGAACCTTTCTGCCTCTCCACCTCTCTCTCCTCCCTTAAGATGCTTCTTAAAAACCACCTCTTTGTCCAAGCTTTTGGTCACCTGTCCTAATGTCTCCATCTTTGTTTCAGTGTCAAATGTTTTGTCTGATTTACACTCCTGTGAATTTCCTTGGGACGTTTTACTCCGTTAAAGGCGCTATATAAATGCAGTTTGTTGTGTGTGGAATTACAGGGCCCAGCATGAATCCTGAGATCTCTGGGCCCTACATTGTCCCCTCAGTGTGTTGTATCTCTACACGGCCCGAGCTGGGACTGTTTCCTTGTTCTGGGGCCTCTGTCCCGCAGGGCTATAAACGGCAGAGTAACTGAGAGGGACGGAGTGATCGCAGTGGGGGAAGGGACTTCTCAATCACACAACACAGGGGAATGACCTTCCTTTTAACACCGTCAGACCTCTTTAAAATGGACCCGTGCTGGAGGGAGTCTCAGGGAATTGGTCTGATTCTTCCTTTAAGTGGAAGGAGTTTTAATTTGTGTCACTGGTTGACTTGATGCAGGACTGGAATGAGCTGCCTGGATATTCACAGAGTGAGCAACGTTATATTGGGAACTCGCTGGGCAAGGCAGCGATTGGAGCAATAACTCTGTGTTGTGGGACATTCAGATCATTATCAGCTGTGAATAGAAGAGTGAGGAGCCCCCGAGGGAGGGGAAAACCTGCCCCCAGGAGAGTGGGACCATCAATCGGGGGCTGTGTGTAATTCAGGGCACTGGCTCGGTCTCACTTTCTAATCTCACTCACAGGGAAACACCTGGGTTTCCTCCGTCCTCTGATTAATGCTTTGGGCCTGAGACACTCTCCTGTTTATTGGACTATCGATATCAGTAGAATTGTGTTTGCCTTTTAATGAGGGTCTAATCTCGCTGCTCCCTCTTGGTTCCAGAAAGTCCTCTGCGTGTTGGGAGCGATGCGATTCCTCCCTCTTCTGCTCCAAACAGGAGAGAAATAACAATCCCATTAAACGCTGATATTCCCATCTCTCAGGGACAGAAACACCGGCAGAGATGTCGGTCCCGATGGGCTCAGTTTCTGCTCCAGGTTCTGTTCCGTTTGTCAGTCGGTGAGAACTCGTTCACCAACAGTGAGCCGCTTGATATCAATCAGCGCGTCTGATTGACCGGTTATTGGTCCCAATTGTGTCATTAGTATCCCGGCCGGCCCTGGGTTTAATCACATTGATTGATCACCAGAAATATCAGGCAGAAGGAGAGTGCCAGAAGGAGGCAGTAATAAGGGGTTAAATGTGTGTGGAGTTTCCTGTTGTCTCAGATGTTCCTGTTCACACACTGAGCTGTGTTTGAGGATCTGAGATATCAGCGGGGGCTGCACGAAATCCGATGGTTTGTGGGACCCGGGTTCACACAATTAGAAATTAATTACTCCGATCAACAGATCGCAATTAGACAAATGTGGCCGAGAGACAGAACTGAGCATCAAAGGGAGAGAGTGGAGCCCACGGATTATGGGATGTCCGGGAGTTCAGGTTTTAATTCGCTGCCAGAGGGAGGAATCTTTTTGAAGGAACAAACTTACAGAAAATGTGAACATGTTCCCTGTTGTTGAGTTTAACCAGAAACTTTAAACAGATTATTGAGGGTCAGCGGGGCCCAGATTAAAACAATCTCAGAATATTTAAATGTCTCGGAGCTGTGATATTTCAGCTGGTGAACACGGGACGGTTTAATTTAAATGGAAGGACGGAGACAACGGGAGCAACAGATCGGTTCGTGGCCAGAAACGGGAGGGAACGGATTTATCGCCCGATCTCTCTGCAGCCGGATCCACACAGCTGCTGCTCTGGGCGTTAGTTCCACTGCAGCAACTGGCCCAGGATCCTTCACCAGGACCCCCCAAACCCCCACCCCCTTCACCAGGACCCCCCAAACCCGCTCCCCCTTCACCAGGACCCCCCAAACCCGCTCCCCCTTCACCAGGACCCCCCAAACCCCCACCCCCTTCACCAGGACCCCCCAAACCCCCACCCCCTTCACCAGGACCCCCCAAACCCGCCCCCCCTTCACCAGGACCCCCCAAACCCGCCCCCCCTTCACCAGGACCCCCCAAACCCGCTCCCCCCTTCACCAGGACCCCCCAAACCCGCTCCCCCCTTCACCAGGACCCCCCAAACCCCCGCTCCCCCTTCACCAGGACCCCCCAAACCCCCGACCCCCTTCACCAGGACCCCCCAAACCCCCGCCCCCCTTCACCAGGACCCCCCAAACCCCCGCCCCCCTTCACCAGGACCCCCCAAACCCGCTCCCCCTTCACCAGGACCCCCCAAACCCCCACCCCCTTCACCAGGACCCCCCAAACCCACCCCCCCTTCACCAGGACCCCCCAAACCCGCTCCCCCTTCACCAGGACCCCCCAAACCCGCTCCCCCTTCACCAGGACCCCCCAAACCCGCTCCCCCTTCACCAGGACCCCCCAAACCCGCTCCCCCTTCACCAGGACCCCCCAAACCCGCTCCCCCTTCACCAGGACCCCCCAAACCCGCTCCCCCTTCACCAGGACCCCCCAAACCCGCTCCCCCCTTCACCAGGACCCCCCAAACCCCCGCTCCCCCTTCACCAGGACCCCCCAAACCCACCCCCCCTTCACCAGGACCCCCCAAACCCGCTCCCCCCCTTCACCAGGACCCCCCAAACCCGCTCCCCCTTCACCAGGACCCCCCAAACCCGCTCCCCCTTCACCAGGACCCCCCAAACCCGCTCCCCCTTCACCAGGACCCCCCAAACCCGCTCCCCCTTCACCAGGACCCCCCAATCCCACCCCCCCTTCACCAGGACCCACCAAACCCGCTCCCCCTTCACCAGGACTTCCCAAACCCCCCAAACCCGCTCCCCCTTCACCAGGACCCCCCAAACCCGCTCCCCCTTCACCAGGACTTCCCAAACCCCCCAAACCTGCTCCCCCTTCACTAGGACCCCCCAAACCCGCTCCCCCTTCACCAGGACTTCCCAAACCCCCCAAACCTGCTCCCCCTTCACCAGGACCCCCCAAACCCGCTCCCCCTTCACCAGGACTTCCCAAACCCGCTCCCCCTTCACCAGGACCTCCCAAACCCGCTCCCCCTCCTCAAACACCCCCACCAAACCCGCTCCCCCACCCCCTTCACCAGGACCTCCCAAACCCCCCAACACCCCCTTTCACCAGGACCCCCCAAACCCGCTCCCCCTTCAACAGGACCTCCCAAACCCGCTCCCCCTTCACCAGGACCCCCCAAACCCGCTCCCCCCCCTTTCAACAGGACCTCCAAAATCCGCTTCCCCTCTTCACCAGGACCGCCCAAACCCGCTCCCCCTTCAACAGGACCTCCCAAACCTGCTCCCCACCTTCACCAGGACCTCCCACCCCACTCCCTCCCCTTCACCAGGACCTCCCAAACCCGCTCCCCCAACCCCTTTACCGGGACCGCCCAAACCCGCTCCCCACCTTCAACAGGACCTCCCAAACCCGCTCCCCCACCTCAAACACCTCCTCCCTCCCCCACCTTAAACGCCCCCTCCCACCACCCACCTCAAACACCCCCACCCTTCCCCCCACCTTAAACACCCCTTCCCTTCCCCCCCCCCCACCTTAAACACCCCCTCCCTTCCCCCCCCCACCTAAAATCCCCCTCCCCCAACTTAAACACCACCTCCACCAGCTCCAAGAACAAGGGCAGCAGGTGCTTGGGAACACTGTCACCTCCAAATTCCCCTCTGACTCACACACCATCCCGACTTGGGCATAAAGCGGCCATGCCCTTAGTATTGACCCTCCAACAGTGTGGTGCTCCCTCCATACTGATCTTCCGACAGTGCGGCGCTCCCTCAGTACTGACCCTCCGACAGTGCAGCACTCCCTCAGTACTGACCCTCCGACAGTGCAGCACTCCCTCAGTACTGACCCTCCGACAGTGTGGCGCTCCCTTAGGACTGACCCTCCGACAGTGCAGCACTCCCTCAGTACTGACCCTCCGACAGTGCAGCGCTCCCTCACTACTGACCCTCCGACAGTACAGCACTCTCTCAGTACTGCACTGGGAGTGTCAGCCTAGATTGTGAGTTCAAGTCTCTGGAGTTGGACTTGAACCCACAACCTTCTGACTCAGAGATGAGAGTGCTACCCACTGAGCAACACTGACGCTAAGCTGTTGGTATAAATTGTTTGTTCCCTGATCCGCCCTCCAGGGTGATGGATCTGGAGATGTGTGCAGCGCTCGCTGATTGACAGCTGTCCTGATCTTAACCTGATGTTCTCAGTCTGCACAGACCCACAGCAGCATTTCAATCTCAACTTCAGACACTTCTCACACATAGTTTCCGCGCAATGCCGTCTGTCCCAAGAGCATTTTGAAGAAGATGAAACGGTTAGTGATGTGCTGGGGTTTTAATGACTCGAGTCGGGTCTGGCTCATTTCATCTAACAGCTCCTAATGCACAAAAAGAAACCGTCTCCAAGACAAACAGCAGTGAGACTGCAGATATTTCACACTACAGACTGTCACACTATAAATTGTCACGCCGCAGACTGTCACAACAGAGACTGTCACACTGCGCAGACTGTCACACTGCGCAGACTGTCACGCGGCAGACTGTCACGCCGTAGACTGTCACGCGGCAGACTGTCACAACAGAGACTGTCACACTGCACAGACTGTCACGCCGCAGACTGTCACAACAGAGACTGTCACGCCGCAGACTGTCACACTGCACAGACTGTCACGCCGCAGACTGTCACACTACAGACTGCCACACGACATTAAGTAAGTGGTAACAGGGCACTTAGAAAATCATAATATGATTATGCAGAGTCAAAATGGTTTTATGAAAAGGAAATCACGTTTGACAAATTTATTTGAGTTTTTTGAGCATGTAACTAGCAGGGTAGATAAAGGGGAACCAATGAATGTAGTATATTTGGATTTTCAAAAGGCTTTCGATAAGGTGCCACATAAAAGGTTGTTACACATGATAAGGACTCATGGAGTTAGGGGTAACGTATTAGCACGGTGAGAGGATTGGTTAACGGACAGAAAACAGAGAGTAGGGATAAACGGGTCATTCTCAGGTTGGCAGGCTGTAACTAGTGGGGTACCGCAAGGATCAGTGCTTGGGCCTCAGCTATTTACAATCTATATCAATGACTTAGATGAAGGGACCGAGTGTAATGTATCCAAGTTTGCTGATGATACAAAGCTAGGTGGGAAAGTAAGCTGTGAGGAGGACACAAAGATTCTGCAAATAGACAGGTTAAGTGAGTGGGCAAGAAGGTGGCAGATGGAGTATAATGTGGGGAAATGTGAGGTTATTCACTTAGGTGCAAAGAATAGAAAAACAGAATATTTTTTAAATGGTGAGAAACTATTAAATGTTGGTGTTCAGAGAGACTTGGGTGTCTTCATACAAGAAACACAAAAAGTTAACATCCACGTACAGCAAGCAATTAGGAAAGCAAATGGCATGTTGGCCTTTATTGCAAGGGGGTTGGAGTACAAGAGTAAGGAAGTCTTATTACAATTATACAGGGCTTTGGTGAGACCTCACCTGGAGTACTGCGTACAGTTTTGGTCTCTTTATCTAAGGAAGGATATACTTGCCTTGGAGGCGGTGCAATGAAGGTTCACTAGATTGATTCCTGGGATGAGAGGATTGTCCTATGAGGAGAGGTTGAGTAGAATGGGCCTATTCTCTCTGGAGTTTAGAAGAATGAGAGATGATCTCATTGAAATATATAAGATTATGAGGGGGCTTGTCAGGGTAGATGCTGAGGGATTGTTTCCCCTGGCTGGAGAGTCTAGAACGAGGGAGCATAGTCTCAGGATAAGGGGTCGGCCATTTAAGATTGAGATGAGGAGGAATTTCTTCAAACAGAGGGTTGTGAATCTTTGGAATTCTCTACCCCAGAGGGCTGTGGATGCTGAGTCATTGAACATATTCAAGGATGAGATGGATAGATTTTTGGACTCTCGGGGAATCAAGGGATATGGGGATCGGGTGGGAAAGTGGAGTTGAGGTCGAAGATCAGCCTTGATCTGATTGAATGGTGGAGCAGGCTCGAGGGGCTGTCTGGCCCACTCCTGCTCCTATTTCTTATGTCCTTATGTTCTTACAGACTGTCATACTACAGTCCTTCACACTACAGAGATCACAGTACAAACATCACCCTACAGACTGTCACAGTGCAGACTGTTAAAGGACAGACTGTCACACCATATACCGTTGCATTATAGACTGTCACATAATAAAATGTCACATTACAGACTGTCACATTACAGACTGTCACACTGCACATTGTGAAACTATAGATTGTCACACTACAGACTGTCACCCTACAGACAAACAGCAGTGAGTCTGCAGATATTTCCCTTTATGGTCTTTAGGATCATGGGGCAAAATTCAGTGGAATACAATTAAACTTTAATGTCACATCGGATTCCGTTCCCATCTTTGTTCTCGGTGTCCTCTCCCTGTCTGTCCCCACCGCCTCCCCTGAACTCTCCCACCCCTCTGTCCAGACTCAGCTGTAATCACCTCCCCTCCCCCTGAACCCCTCCCCTTCTTTCCAGACTCCACTGTAATCCCCACCCCCTCCCCTGAACTCACCCACCCCCTCTGTCCAGACTCGGCTGTAATCATCTCCCCTCCCCCTGAACCCCTCCCCTTCTTTCCAGACTCCACTGTAATCCCCACCCCCTCCCCTGAACTCTCCCACCCCCTCTGTCCAGACTCGGCTCTAATCATCTCCCCTCCCACTGAACCGCTCCCCCTGAACCCCTCACCCTCTGTCCAGCCTCGCCTGTAATCCCCTCCCTCTGAACCCCTCCCCTGAACCCCTCCCCCTGAATCCCTCCCCGCTGTGTCTACATTTGACTGTAATCGTTTTTTCATTTTCTAAATAAAATAATCTGTGTATTTATAATAATCCACAGATACATTGGGAGAGAGAATTGAGGCAAACTTCCATCTTCTTACAAACACAAATAATCTCATCGAAACATTTGCTCCATTATTGACCCTTATTATCCTGGACCAGCCTTGTCCTGTATTATATTAATATTGGGGGTGAGATTGGGGTTGGGGTCATTGCCCCTTATTATCCTGGACCAGCCTTGTCCTGTATTATATTAATATTGGGGGTGAGATTGGGGTTGGGGTTATTGCCCCTTATTATCCTGGACCAGCCTTGTCCTGTATTATATTAATATTGGGGGTGAGATTGGGGTTGGGGTTATTGCCCCTTATTATCCTGGACCAGCCTTGTCCTGTATTATATTAATATTGGGGGTGAGATTGGGGTTGGGGTCATTGCCCCTTATTATCCTGGACCAGCCTTGTCCTGTATTATAACTTTACTCGCAGTGACCCTGGATACTGAACCCACGATTAGAATCTGATTTCTTTCCACATTTAACGAGAGGTGGAATCCTGAACTCTGCTCCCTGCAGTTCCACAAATCAATGTGGCCATTTTCCAATGACGGGGAGATTGGTCGGAAGGAGTTCCCGAGCTGTAAAACCCAAGGAGTAAAGTGAGAAAGTGTGGGAGCCGCTTTGATCTGAGGTTTCTATCAGGGAAAGGGGGCTGGTTTGGAATGCTGGAGCTCTCTGATCTCAGGCCCATCATTAGATTCGTGAGGGGGAGAAATCTTTCATTCAAAAATACCAGGAGAAATTAAACAGAAAACACATTCCGGCCTCTGAGACCAAACAGGGGACAGAAGGAGCAAAGATTGGGGCCATCGAGACCCAACTTATTACTGAGATTTAATATTTGGGGAAAGAGGATCAGGTTTTTATAATCCTGTGATATCGGAAAGGATTAGATATTGGAGGGGGGATTAGATCAGTAATTTTGATAAGGAATAAAATTAATTGTGAAGAAGTGATGGATATTTATTGGGGGTGAAGAGGATTTAATTATTTTTGGAGGATTAATTTTCTGGGCCTATGTCCCTTGTGTTGATGATCCACAGACAGTTTTAGATATCGTTTCCTGCCCAGCTCATTGCCCTTTTACACTGCAGTTATGCTGTGATGCTGATTAAATTTACCTTCTGTCGATGTAATGTAAAACTAGTGTGATTCTAATATTACAATCGAGCTGTACGATGTCTTTAACAGACAGGGGACGTTTGGAAACAATCTTTCACAGAATTTTCCCATAACATTCAGTGATTTTAAATCCAATCTTCTGACGTCATGAAGAAATATCAGATGAGAGATTAATATTTTGGAAAGCTTGTTTCTAAACATTGCCCGAGGATTAAACATATATCTGTGTAAAAGGGAAGGGCTTTTGATCGAGGTAACCTTGCCTCTTCACAAAGTGGAGTCAGTGCTGATTGTAAATCTTCCAAAACTCTCCTCTGATTTTGTGCTCAAGTCTCTGGAGTGGGACTTGAACCCATGACCTTCTGACCCAGAGGTGAGAGAACGACCCACTGAACCACTCTGACACCTCAGGGGACTTCCCCTCTGAATTGTCCTCTAATGTTGAGTGTGAATCTGTCACTGGCCATTCTCAGAGGGGTCAGGACCTTCACTGGTCAAAGGTTTCCCGTCCTCTTCTCTGAGCCTCTGACAGCGAGACTCCAGGATAAAAAGGTACTTTGTCTCTCAGGCCCCAAGTCCTGGGTTCATAGAATCATAGAGCGGGTCCAGGACTGGTGTGTGTAGTCTGAGCTCCCTCTTCATTAAACCTCCCCCAGTGTGTCCCCGGGGACAGAGATACTGAATCATAGAGTGGGTCCAGGACTGGGGCTGAGGACACAGAGTGAGGGGCCCAGGACCCTGGCCTTTTATAACACTCGACATGGAACGATATAATGGCTGAATTTAAAGTAAGGAGATGGTCCACATTCGATACAAACAGTTCCCAAAGCTGGGCTGTGTCTCCCGAGAGTGACTGTGAGATTCCCACTCATCATCTCCTCAATTAAAAGGCACATTGTTTTCATTAAATGGATAGTTTCTAGAAAATGGATTTTGATCCTCGAGGGATTCCTGGATTTTAATTTGTTTTTGTCACTTGCAGGAGATCAAGAGAACAGGGAGTGACCCTGTTAGTGTCGGGGAGGGCAGATTCTGGTCTGACAGTGTGAGTGTGAACAGGGAGTGACCCTGTTAGTGTCGGGGAGGGCAGATTCTGGTCTGACAGTGTGAGTGTGAACAGGGAGTGACCCTGTTAGTGTCGGGGAGGGCAGATTCTGGTGACAGTGTGAGTGTGAACAGGGAGTGACCCTGTTAGTGTCGGGGAGGGCAGATTCTGGTCTGACAGTGTGAGTGTGAACAGGGAGTGACCCTGTTAGTGTCGGGGAGGGCAGATTCTGGTCTGACAGTGAGTGTGTGAACAGGGAGTGACCCTGTTAGTGTCGGGGAGAGCAGATTCTGGTCTGACAGTGTGAGTGTGAACAGGGAGTGACCCTGTTAGTGTCGGGGAGGGCAGATTCTGGTCTGACAGTGTGAGTGTGAACAGGGAGTGACCCTGTTAGTGTCGGGGAGGGCAGATTCTGGTCTGACAGTGTGAGTGTGAACAGGGAGTGACCCTGTTAGTGTCGGGGAGGGCAGATTCTGGTGACAGTGTGAGTGTGAACAGGGAGTGACCCTGTTAGTGTCGGGGAGGGCAGATTCTGGTCTGACAGTGTGAGTGTGAACAGGGAGTGACCCTGTTAGTGTCGGGGAGGGCAGATTCTGGTCTGACAGTGAGTGTGTGAACAGGGAGTGACCCTGTTAGTGTCGGGGAGAGCAGATTCTGGTCTGACAGTGTGAGTGTGAACAGGGAGTGACCCTGTTAGTGTCGGGGAGGGCAGATTCTGGTCTGACAGTGTGAGTGTGAACAGGGAGTGACCCTGTTAGTGTCGGGGAGGGCAGATTCTGGTCTGACAGTGTGAGTGTGAACAGGGAGTGACCCTGTTAGTGTCGGGGAGGGCAGATTCTGGTCTGACAGTGTGAGTGTGAACAGGGAGTGACCCTGTTAGTGTCGGGGAGGGCAGATTCTGGTCTGACGGTGTCAGTGGGAACAGGAACACCGGGAATAACTATTCTGAAATACACTTTCCTCATTGCTGCAACCTTTGAATCCCATCGTTACAGAAACCATTCTCCCCTCGACACACCAACCTCCCGACAGTTACTGTAATTCCTGGCCCAGAATTAGTGTCAATTCATCAATAAAGAATATTCGAGCTGGGTTTGTTTACATTACAGTTATTGGATTAAAAGACGGCAGGAATTCACAGAGTAACACTGGGAGGGGCAGTAGTTAGGGGAGGAGTGACAGTAGTTAGGGGAGGAGTGACAGTAGTTAGGGGAGGAGTGGCAGTAGTTAGGGGAGGAGTGGCAGTAGTTAGGGGAGGAGTGGTTAGGGGAGGAGTGGCGGTGGTTCGGGGAGGAGTGGCGGTGGTTCGGGGAGGAGTGGCGGTGGTTGGGGGAGGAGTGGCGGTGGTTGGGGGAGGAGTGGCGGTGGTTGGGGGAGGAGTGGCGGTGGTTGGGGGAGGAGTGGCGGTGGTTGGGGGAGGAGTGGCGGTGGTTGGGGGAGGAGTGGCGGTGGTTGGGGGAGGAGTGGCGGTGGTTAGGGGAGGAGTGGCGGTGGTTAGGGGAGGAGTGGCGGTGGTTAGGGGAGGAGTGGCGGTCGTTAGGGGAGGAGTGGCGGTGGTTCGGGGAGGAGTGTCGGTGGTTGGGGGAGGAGTGGCGGTGGTTGGGGGAGGAGTGGCGGTGGTTGGGGGAGGAGTGGCGGTGGTTGGGGGAGGAGTGGCGGTGGTTGGGGGAGGAGTGGCGGTGGTTGGGGGAGGAGTGGCGGTGGTTAGGGGAGGAGTGGCGGTGGTTGGGGGAGGAGTGGCGGTGGTTGGGGGAGGAGTGGCGGTGGTTCGGGGAGGAGTGGCGGTGGTTCGGGGAGGAGTGGCGGTGGTTCGGGGAGGAGTGGCGGTGGTTCGGGGAGGAGTGGCGGTGGTTGGGGGAGGAGTGGCGGTGGTTGGGGGAGGAGTGGCGGTGGTTGGGGGAGGAGTGGCGGTGGTTGGGGGAGGAGTGGCGGTGGTTCTGGGAGGAGTGGCGGTGGTTCGGGGAGGAGTGGCGGTGGTTCGGGGAGGAGTGGCGGTGGTTCGGGGAGGAGTGGCGGTGGTTGGGGGAGGAGTGGCGGTGGTTGGGGGAGGAGTGGCGGTGGTTTGGGGAGGAGTGGCGGTGGTTAGGGGAGGAGTGGCGGTGGTTAGGGGAGGAGTGGCGGTGGTTAGGGGAGGAGTGGCGGTGGTTCGGGGAGGAGTGGCGGTGGTTGGGGGAGGAGTGGCGGTGGTTGGGGGAGGAGTGGCGGTGGTTGGGGGAGGAGTGGCGGTGG
This sequence comes from Heptranchias perlo, assembly GCF_035084215.1. Classification (NCBI taxonomy): domain Eukaryota; kingdom Metazoa; phylum Chordata; class Chondrichthyes; order Hexanchiformes; family Hexanchidae; genus Heptranchias; species Heptranchias perlo. The sequence continues at coordinate 75,233 of NW_027139506.1, read as the reverse complement.
TTGGGGGAGGAGTGGGGGTGGTTCGGGGAGGAGTGGCGGTGGTTGGGGGAGGAGTGGCGGTGGTTGGGGGAGGAGTGGCGGTGGTTGGGGGAGGAGTGGCGGTGGTTGGGGGAGGAGTGGCGGTGGTTAGGGGAGGAGTGGCGGTGGTTAGGGGAGGAGTGGCTGTGGTTAGGGGAGGAGTGGCGGTGGTTAGGGGAGGAGTGGCGGTGGTTCGGGGAGGAGTGGCGGTGGTTCGGGGAGGAGTGGCGGTGGTTCGGGGAGGAGTGGCGGTGGTTGGGGTAGGAGTGGCGGTGGTTAGGGGAGGAGTGGCGGTGGTTGGGGGAGGAGTGGCGGTGGTTGGGGGAGGAGTGGCGGTGGTTAGGGGAGGAGTGGCGGTGGTTAGGGGAGGAGTGGCGGTCGTTAGGGGAGGAGTGGCGGTGGTTCGGGGAGGAGTGGCGGTGGTTGGGGGAGGAGTGGCGGTCGTTAGGGGAGGAGTGGCGGTCGTTAGGGGAGGAGTGGCGGTGGTTCGGGGAGGAGTGGTGGTGGTTGGGGGAGGAGTGGCGGTCGTTAGGGGAGGAGTGGCGGTCGTTAGGGGAGGAGTGGCGGTCGTTGGGGGAGGAGTGGCGGTGGTTGGGGGAGGAGTGGCGGTGGTTGGGGGAGGAGTGGCGGTGGTTCGGGGAGGAGTGGCAGTGGTTCGGGGAGGAGTGGCAGTGGTTCGGGGAGGAGTGGCAGTGGTTCGGGGAGGAGTGGCAGTGGTTCGGGGAGGAGTGGCGGTGGTTCGGGGAGGAGTGGCGGTGGTTGGGGGAGGAGTGGCGGTGGTTCGGGGAGGAGTGGCAGTGGTTCGGGGAGGAGTGGCAGTGGTTCGGGGAGGAGTGGCAGTGGTTCGGGGAGGAGTGGCAGTGGTTCGGGGAGGAGTGGCAGTGGTTCGGGGAGGAGTGGCAGTGGTTCGGGGAGGAGTGGCAGTGGTTCGGGGAGGAGTGGCAGTGGTTCGGGGAGGAGTGGCAGTGGTTCGGGGAGGAGTGGCAGTGTTTGGGGAGGAGTGGCAGTGGTTCGGGGAGGAGTGGCAGTATTCGGGGAGGAGTGGCGGTGGTTCGGGGAGGAGTGGCAGTGGTTCGGGAAGGAGTGGCAGTAGTTTGGGGATGAGTGGCAGTGTTCGGGGAGGAGTGGCGGTGGTTAGGGGAGGAGTGGCAGTAGTAACAGCGGTTCTAATGTAATGAGTGCAGCTAAAATCAACTAATAAGGACAGGTTTTAATTGTGAATGAAGAGCTGTGAATATAATTTCCCTCCATTAATAATTCAGCAGCTGGATACGATCGATGCCAATCACTCGCGCTCATTACTGGAGATTATTTGATGAGATTTTAATTGATTGGAATTGAAGTCCTAATTCTCATATTAATCAGATTATTTTATCCTGACTCCACCAGACAACTGATCCAATGAATCTCCCCTCTGCTCACTACAAAAAGTGCGATTAACATTTGTACGTTATTCGAACTCTTACAGAGGACATGGTTTAAGATTTCTAGCAGATCTCCCATGGCATCACTCGATACGTTGCTTTATAAACTCAGGAGTGTTGTACCAAGTGTTACAAATTTCATATCCACCTTCGGCATTCCCCAGGGTTCTGGGTTCAAGGTTTATGGGTTCAGGGTTCAGGGCTTCACCAGATTTGGTCATTCCCATTGGTGGTCCCTATTTCTTGTGTTCAGGAGTGTGCCCATAGTATTATTAAGGACAGAATCATAGAATGATAGAATCATCCATCGGAGAAGGAGGCCATTCAGCCCATCCTTTCTGTGCTGGCTGTTTGAAAGAGCTATCCAATTAGTCCCACTCCCCTGCTCTTTCCCCATAACACTGCAAATTTTTCCTTTTCAAGTATTTATCCAATTCCCTTTTGAAAGTTATTATTGAATCTGATTCCACCGCCCTTTCAGGCAGCACATTCCAGATCATAACAACTCGCTGCGTAAAAAAAATTCTCCTCATTTCCCCCCCGAACCTTTTGCCAATTACCTTAAATCTGTGCCCTCTGGTTACCGACCCTCCTGCCACTGGAAACAGTTTCTCCTTATTTACTCTATCAAAACCCTTCATGATTTTGAACACCTCTATCAAATCTCCCTTTAACCTTCTCTGCTCTAAGGAGAACAATCCCAGCTTCTCCAGTCTCTCCCCATAACTGAAGTCCCTCATCCCTGGTCCCATTCTGGTAAATCTCCTCTGCATTGTGTTTGAATCACATTCTCCCCTCACCCTCAGTGAGAACCGTAATAATCAGCCCGGGTTTAACATTGGTGGTTGTGGTCAGTGAGTCTGGAGATCTGGAACTGGTTCCCGGACTTTGACTGATTTTACCCCACAAGATTCTACTGGAATATGAAGAATAATGTTGGGAACAGGAGAAATTACAAAGTGATGAACCTGCGGCCGGTATTAACTCGAGTGTGTGATTTATATTCACATATTTCAGCAGGAAATCCGAAACTCCCTCAGGTCGGAGTTGATTCTCTTGGGCTTTGCCTCCTCCGCAGTTTTAACCCTTCGATGACAGCGGAATTTCCAGAAAATTCCAGAGATAAATCCAAGCTGCTGTCGGTGCCTGATTTTATTCTGAAGATTTTCTGAACATAGAAATATTACAAAACGGACAGACAGGAGAAGACCCTCTGGTCCATCCAGCCTGTCCCATATAGTCACGGTGCCCAATGCTTCACAATACAGACACTCCCCACCCACCCGGAATCCATGGGATCTCCTGGGAGAGGCGAGAAAACAGATAAAAACCCAGGACAATTAGGGGAAAAATCTGGGAAATTCATCTCCGACCCCCCCCTAGGTGATTGAAACTAGTCCAGGAGGTCACTCTGACCCTGATTAATGTCACCAGGTACCGACCTTTTGTACCAGGAGATCTCCGCCCCAGACAGAAACAGGTCCAGCTCTCGCTCGAAGGAATTCAGTGAATCGGTGTCCACCGCACGAGCCGGCAGCCTGTTCCAGAGGCCCACGATTCCCCGGGGAAAGAACCACCTCCTGACATCTAACCTCCACCTGGCCTCACATAACCTGTAGGCCTGACCCCTGGTCACCCCTGACCCATCACACTCAGCTAGAACCACAGTACGGGCAGCACATTTGGCCTCAGTGCCCTTGGGGAGGGGGAGGGACAGTGATTGTTTTATAGAAAGTGTTTTTCACGGTGCAGAGGATTTGATCCACAAATTAACTCCCAACCGTGACCTTATTGGACCCTGAACACGAGGCAGCTCCTGGGCTTATTGGGTCTTCCAGCACCGCCCTGAATCTATAACTGAAGCATCTGTTTATTCACAAACTCATCGCCTCCCCTCATTTCTCACTGATTGCTCCATTTTATTTGGAGCTGATTGATGTCAATAATAAAACCAATCAGGGAATGAGCTTGTGGTGAGAGGGCGAATCTCATCAGTTGTACTTTGAAGATCAGGAGATAAGAACAGAAGAAATAGGAGCAGGAGTAGGCCATTCGGCCCCTCGAGCCTGCTCCGCCATTCAATCAGATTGTGGCTGATCTTCCACCTCAACTCCACTTTCCCACCCAATCCCCATCTCCCTTGATTCCCCGAGAGTCCAAATATCCATCGATCTCAGTCTTGAATATACTCAACGACTCAGCATCCACAGCCCTCTGGGTGAGAGAATTCCAAAGATTCACAACCCTCTGAGTGAAGAAATTCCTCCTCATCTCAGTCTTAAATGGCTGACCCCTCTATCCTGAGGCTGTGCCCCCTAGTTCGAGACTCTCCAGCCAGGGGAAACAGCCTCTGAGCATCTACCCTGTCAATCCCCCTCAGAATCTTATATGTTTCAATGAGATCACCTCTCATTCTCCTAAACCCCAGAGAGTTTGGGCCCATTCTACCCAATGGTGACAATTAGTGAAGTGGAGGCTGAGAACAGAGTCTGGTCTCAATGGACTGGTGTCTGAATGATGCTCGATAACAAGCTCAGTCTCCAATCAATGAATCCCCACTTCAAACCAACAAAGAGAGAAAAGAAACACTTTGGGACATCCTGAGGTTGTGAAACGAGCAATAAAAATGCAAGTTGTTCCTTTGTTGAAAGGGATGTCCTTGTTTGAGTCGAAGGCCCTTCCCCTGTCCCTGTCCCCTGATGTTCCAGCAGCTGTGACAGAGGTCTGGGAGTGAGTTACATGCCCACCCTCCCATCCAGTGAATGGTGGGCAGTGAGAGGGAGTGAAAGGGAAGATGAAATGGTTGTAACAATGAAGGAGGAAGAAGGGAGAAGTTTACAAAGAAACATCGACAATGATAAACAGGTGACTGGAAACTTAACACACAGAAACACAAATACTTTCCTACAGACCCTCCCTGACCCATGGGCTCAGGGATAAGATTTATATTTTAACTGACTGCAGTCAGAATAAAGAAACACATCTTTGAATTATTGATCTTTACGACCTATTTATTTCAATATGATTTAACCCTCACTGGACATCTTGTCACCAGAGGCAGTAAATATTTCACTTGTGACGTCTGTTGATGTGATTGTTTACGCACAGCAAGATCCCACAATAGCAATGAGATAATGACCAGAAAATCTGTTTTATTGACGTTGGTTGTGGGATAAATATTGGCGAGGACACCGGGGAGAACTCTCCTGCTCTTCTTTGAATAGTTTACATCCACCTGAGAGGACAGACAGGGTTTCAGTTTAACATCTCTTCCTGAAGGCAGCACCTCCAACAGTGCAGCGCTCCCTCAGTACTGACCCTCCGACAGTGCAGCGCTCCCTCAGTACTGACCCTCCGACAGTGCAGCGCTCCCTCAGTACTGACCCTCCGACAGTGCAGCGCTCCCTCAGTACTGACCCTCCGACAGTGCAGCGCTCCCTCAGTACTGACCCTCCGACAGTGCAGCGCTCCCTCAGTACTGACCCTCCGACAGTGCAGCGCTCCCTCAGTACTGACCCTCCGACAGTGCAGCGCTCCCTCAGTACTGACCCTCCGACAGTGCAGCGCTCCCTCAGTACTGACCCTCCGACAGTGCAGCGCTCCCTCAGTACTGCCCCTCCGACAGTGCAGCGCTCCCTCAGCACTGACCCTCCGACAGTGCAGCGCTCCCTCAGCACTGACCCTCCGACAGTGCAGCGCTCCCTCAGCACTGACCCTCCGACAGTGCAGCGCTCCCTCAGTACTGACCCTCCGACAGTGCAGCGCTCCCTCAGCACTGATCCTCCGACAGTGCAGCGCTCCCTCAGCACTGATCCTCCGACAGTGCAGCGCTCCCTCAGTACTGACCCTCCGACAGTGCAGCGCTCCCTCAGTACTGACCCTCCGACAGTGCAGCACTCCCTCAGTACTGACCCTCCGACAGTGCAGCGCTCCCTCAGCACTGCACTGGGAACGAGTGTGACACAGAAGGAGTGTGACACAGGAGTGTGAGATCGAGTAACTGCACATTTACTCCCCGATGTCGGGATCTCTCGGGGAGACTCTCTGATCCGGGAGATTCCCTTTCGGGAGCGACGCTCACTGGGAAACGGATCCCAGGATGTCACAGGTGCTTTTTGATCCCAGAATCACCCCTGGTCCTGACCAAGGGACGTGTAAAATTACTGAACATACAACGGCCGCCGGTCAATAAACTCCCGCAGCCCCTCAGAGTGAAGAGAAAGAAATCAAAGCCGAGAATACTGGAAACTCTCAGCAGGTCAGGCAGCGTCTGTGGGGAGAGAAACAGATTGTTCTGATGAAAGGTCATCGACCTGAAACATTCACTCTGTTTCTCTCCCCACAGATGCTGCCTGACCTGCTGAGTGTTTCCAGCATTCTCGGGTTTGAGTTCTGATTTGCAGCGTCCGCAGTATTTTGCTTTAGTTTGAGTGAAGAGAAGGGTGGTGTCATCTTTTCCCTGATTGGAGATCTGTCCCCAGTGAGCTGCCATTTAAGGAGAAAGTGCTCGGTGAGTGAAATGACAGGAAGATATTGCCAACGGGCTCTGACCTCAGTGATAGGGAAAGGCTTCAGTTTGAAATATGAAAAGCTCACTTCACGAGAGGCCTTTAAACCAGTGAATGGAGATCGAGCTTTGAGTCCAAGTCGTCAACATCGAAACTGTTAAAGATCAACGGAGAAAGTTGGTGTTTGATGTCATAACGAGGGATTAATACCAAAAACAAGCTCTTAATTCTGTAGTTAATCTCCGTAATATTCACTCCATCCTTCCCTTGTACAAAGGGTCCAGGTTATTAATTGTTATTGGCCCTAATATCACCGCCATCAATCAGCTGGGGTCAAAGTGTAAAGTTGTGTGAAGTGTTTCTGAATAATGTGAGCTGTGATGGGGAGATGGATTCCTCTCACATTCAGCACCAACACAATAATCACACCAAGTAACTCGCCAAGGCTTCTTCAACAACACCTCCCAAACCCACCACCTCCACCACCGAGAAGGACAAGGGCAGCAGGTGCATGGGAACACCGTCACCTCCAAGTTCCCCTCCGAGTCACACACCATCCCGACTTGGACATATATCGGCCGTTCCTTCATCGTCACTGGGTCCAAATCCTGGAACTCCCGACCGAACAGCACTGTGGGAGAACCTTCACCACACGGACTGCAGCGGTTCAAGAAGAAGGCCCATCACCACCTTCTCAAGGGGCAACTCGGGATGGGCAATAAATGCCGGCCTTTCCAGCAATGACCACATCCCAAAGAATTGATGATAAAAATATTTTGTCAGAGTTTCCCCCGGTCACAGGAGAAACGAGCGATGGGTTTCGAGTGGGAGTGAGATTCCTCTGTGTGTTGTAGGATCCTGAAGCAATGTCCAGATTCCAATGGGCCCCGGGGTTACTGGATGGAGAGAGGCTGAACCCTGATCCTCAGAGGGAGCAGTGGGGGGAGACCCCAAACCTCCAATAGACGACCAGTCCCACTCCTCTCTGTGGGGCCCACAGAAACCTTTCCCCCTCCCCCGCTCACTCAGTGCCTTAAATATTCAACCAGCCCCAGTTCAGGCAAAGGACATCACAAAACCTGCAGGGTCACCCTGGGTTCAGACTGTAACTCATCCCAGGTTTTATTAATATCACGTGTCAGAGGAATCCAATAATACAGAAATCATAAGAGAAACTTTACTGTTTGAATCACTTTCCAGCTGAAATATAATGTGCAGTAAAAATATATTTGATGAAAGTTCTGAGAGTGAAGGAAAGGCAACTCCCAGTGTAAGGCCAGTGATTCTCTCCCCGTATTACACACCTTGTAACCCTGTCTGCAGATCGAGCACTTTCCCAGTAACAGGACTCACAGTTCAATGGCTCCATTAACCAGGGAAGGTTCCACATCCAGAAACAATCAGTAGAGTTCAGGTACCCGATGATATGAAGCTTATAGAGCAGAGTGGGAGAGAAGGGAGACAGCAGACACACTGTCCACCTCAGCCCCTTCACATCAACTCATTCCCACAGGTTCCTCACTCAGGCCCAGAGCTCAGCTCCATCCGAGGGGACAGAAATATTCAGAGTTACAAAACTTTCACCCAAACCGTGTCTGACTGACAGTTTCTGTCCCTGAGGGAGGAAACATTCCTCGGCCCACAGAATCTAACAGACAGTTGATCTTCACATGGCCTCGCCCCTCCCTATCTCTGTAATCTCCTAAATGTCTCTCAGACGCCCTGACTGACTGTTCAGGGAGCTGGTGAGAAGGTCCTTGTGAGGGTTTGATGGAAACACAAAGTGCTGTGAAAGAGCTGGACTGGAAATGACATTTCGACACTTCCTCACTCACAGCCAGAGCCTTGTTTACAAACTGCACTCGATGTCACATCAGTTCAGGCAAATCAGCTCCCCGCAGACTCCCATTCTGGTTTAACACACAAGGTACAGAGATTACCTGCCCAGGGTCTGAGGCTAAACACCATCTCCAAAGGCCACCCATTCTCTGACCTTCCGAAGGTCACTCTCTGGGACTTATCTCTAATGTTCCTGAGCTCACTCTCACAGCCGAGCTCTGACTCCCCCTTTGTGAATTCCATCAGCCCATTGAGAGAAACATTGATTCCCAAACTCGTCTGTGACCATCTTTGAGCCGCAGAGATTACAGGAAGAAACCTTTGATCTTCCCGGGAACGCTGGAGAATGGTGGAGAGGTTTGGGCCCTTCGTGTGATATGGAGTGTCGGCCTGGATTATGGGCTCGAGTCTCTGGAGTGGGACTTGAACCCACGACCTTCTGACTCCGAGGCGAGTCACGATTCTGGCCGTGACAGAGCACTGACCTGAGGTTTGGAAATGTCTGTATGGGGAGTTTTCTGACTGTTCTCCATCAGTCACTGGTCCAGGGACCCTTTACAATTCGACCAATCCCCAGCAGGACTCGGTGAATGTGATGGAGTTTGTTGCAGGTGCCAACCATGACAAGCCTCTCATCTCCATTCAGATAAAGCCCAACAGGAGATTATTTGTACAGCATGATTCGGTTGAATTACAATGAAATCGAAGATGGAATTAAATCAGCCCTCGTCAGTTCCCCCGAGCTCAGGGGACGGGCTGTTGAATCTGTCTCAGGGAGAATTTGTGCTGGGAAATCCTGATTTAACTTTCAATCACTAGTGGACCTCCTGTGAGGGGTTTAATGGTCAGTTGGTTGAACCTTGGCTTTATAAACAGAGGCAGAGAGTACAAGAGCAAGGAAGTTATGCTAAATCTTTATAAATCACTGGTTAGGCCTCAGCTGGAGGATTGTGTCCAATTCTGGGCACCGCACTTTAGGAATGATCTCAAGGCCTTGGAGAGGGTGCAGAGGAGATTTACTAGAATGGGACCAGGGATGAGGGACTTCAGTTATGGGGAGAGACTGGAGAAGCTGGGGTTGTTCTCCTCAGAGCAGAGAAGGTTAAGGGGAGATTTAACAGAGGTGTTCAAATCATGAAGTGTTTTGATAGAGTAAATAAGGAGAAAAACTGTTTCCGTTTTGATAGAGTAAATAAGGAGAAACTGTTTCCGTTTTGATAGAGTAAATAAGGAGAAACTGTTTCCAGTGGCAGGAGGGTCGATAACCAGAGGACACAGATTTAAGGTAATTGGCAAAAGAACCAGAGGGGAGATGAGGAGAATGTTTTTACGCAGCGAGTTGTTCTGATCTGGAATGTGCTGCCTGAAAGGGCGGGGGAAGCAGATTCAATAGAAAATCTCAAAAGGGAATTGAATAAATACTTGAAGGGGAAAAATTTACAGAGTTATGGGAAAGAGCAGGGGGAGTGGGACTAATTGGATAGCTCTTTCAAAGAGCCGGCACAGGCACGATGGACCGAATGGCCTCTGAATCAGAAGGTCGTGGGATCAATCTCCACTCGAGAGACGTGAGCTCATAATCCAGACTGAAACTTCAATGCAGTACTGAGGGAGCGCGGCACTGTCGGAGGGTCAGTACTGAGGGAGTGCTGCACTGTCGGAGGGTCAGTACTGAGGGAGCGCCGCACTGTCGGAGGGGCAGTACTGAGGGAGTGTGGCACTGTCGGTGGGACAGTGCTGAGGGAGTGTTGCACTCTTGGAGGGGCAGTACTGAGGGAGCGCCGCACTGTCGGAGGGGCAGTACTGAGGGAGTGTTGCACTCTTGGAGGGGCAGTACTGAGGGAGTGCTGCACTATCGGAGGGGCAGTACTGAGGGAGTGCTGCACTATCGGAGGGGCAGTACTGAGGGAGTGCTGCACTATCGGAGGGGCAGTACTGAGGGAGTGCTGCACTATCGGAGGGGCAGTACTGAGGGAGTGCTGCACTATCGGAGGGGCAGTACTGAGGGAGTGCTGCACTATCGGAGGGGCAGTACTGAGGAAGTGTCGTTTTTCGAATGAGACTTGCCACTTATCAGCACAAGCCTGGATGTTGTCCAGGTCTTGCTGCATGCGGGCACAGACTGCTTCATTATCTGAGGGGTTGCAAATGGAACTGAGCACTGTGCAATCATCAGCGAACATCCCCATTTCTGACCTTATGGAGGGAAGGTCATTGATGAAGCAGCTGAAGATGGTTGGGCCTAGGACACTGCCCTGAGGAACTCATGCAGCAATGCCCTGGGGCTGAGATGATTGGCCTCCAACAACCACGACCATCTTCCTTTGTGCTAGGTATGACTCCAGCCACTGGAGAGTTTTCCCCCTGATTCCCATTGACTTCAATTTTACTCGGGCTCCTTGATGCCACACTCGGTCAAATGCTGCCTTGATGTCAAGGGCAGTCACTCTCACCTCACCTCTGGAATTCAGCTCTTTTATCCATGTTTGGACCAAGGCTGTAATGAGGTCTGGAGCCGAGTGGTCCTGGCGGAACCCAAACTGAGCATCGGTGAGCAGGTTATTGGTGAGTAAGTGCCGCTTGATAGCACTGTCGATGACACCTTCCATCACTTTGCTGATGATTGAGAGTAGACTGATGGGGCGGTAATTGGCCGGATTGGATTTGTCCTGCTTTTTGTGGACAGGACATACCTGGGCAATTTTCCACATTGTCGGGTAGATGCCAGTGTTGTAGCTGTACTGGAACAGCTTGGCTCGAGGCGCAGCTCGTTCTGGAGCACAAGTCTTCAGCACTACAGCTGGGATGTTGTCGGGGCCCATCGCCTTTGCTGTATCCAGTGCACTCAGCTGTTTCTTGATATCACGTGGAGTGAATCGAATTGGCTGAAGACTAGATTCTGTGATGGTGGGGATATCGGGAGGAGGCGGAGATGAATCATCCACTCGGCACTTCTGGCTGAAGATGGTTGCAAATGCTTCAGCCTGACTCATCAAACACTCCCAGGGCAGGTACAGCACGGGTTAGATACAGAGTAAATCTCCCGTACCGTTAACTCTGGAGTTCCCCATGGATCTGTGCTTGGTCTCCTCCTATTTCTCATTTACATGCTACCTCTCGGTGACATCATCCGAAAACACAGTGTCGGGTTCCACATGTACACTGACGACACCCAGCTCGACCTCACCCCCACCTCTCTCGACCCCTCCACTCTCTCTGATTTGTCACGCTGCTTGTCCGACATCCAGTACTGGAGGAGCAGAAATTCCCTCCAACTAAATATTGGGAAGACCGAAGCCATTGTCTTCAGTCCCCGCCACAAACTCCGTTCCCGAGCCACCGACTCCATCCCTCTCCCTGACCACTGTCTGATGCTGACTGTTTGCAACCTTAGCGTCCTATTGGACCCTGAGCTGAGCTTCCGACCCCATATTCTCAACATCACCAAGACCGCCTACTTCCACCTCAACATTACCCGTCTCCACCCCTGCCTCAACTCATCTGCTGCTGAAACCCTCATCCATGCATTTGTGACCTCCAGACTTGACTATTCCAATGCTCTCCTGGCCGGCCTCCCATTTCCACCCTCCTTAAACTTCAGCCCATCCAAGACTCTGCTGCCCGTATCCTAACTTGCACCAAGTCCCATTCACCCATCACCCCTGTGCTCACTGACCTACATTGGTTCCCGGTCCAGCAACACCTTAAATTCAAAATTCTCATCGTTGTATTCAAATCCCTCCCTGGCCTCGCCCCTCCCTATCTCTGTAACCTCTTCCAGCCCTACAATCCTCCGGGATCTCTGCGCTCCTTCAATTCTGGCCTGTTGTGCATCCCCGATTTTAATCGCTCCACCATTGGCGGCCGTGCCTTCAGCTGCCTCGGCCCTAAGCTCTGGAATTCCCTCCCTGAACCTCTCCCCCTCTCTCTCCTCCTTTAAGACTCTCCTTAAAACCGACCTCTTTGACCAAGCTTTTGGTCACCTGACCTAATGTCTTTTTCTTTGCCTTGGTGTCAGTTTTGGTTTGATTGCTCCTGTGAAGCACATTGTGATGTTTTACTACGTTAAAGGTGCTTTATAAATACAAGTTTCTGTTGTTCTTGTAACACTGCAGCTAATGGGACAAGGCCCATCTCACGGGAATCTCATTGCAGCTGAAATTTCCTCCTCTGATTTATGTGTCAGTGACAAAGAATGAAAATATATTAAAACAACTCGTAAAAGGTGGAGGGAAGCAGGACATTTATTGTGAGATGTATTGTGGTGAATTCTTTGATGAATCTCTCCTCACTTGGAATATTTTCGATCGGTTAATTTGAACTTCACAATCTTCTCTTTTCAATTTGGACCTGGGTGTCGAGGGCACAATTTCAAAATTTGCAGATGATACAAAACTTGGCCGACGAGGAGTGTGGGAACCAGGCCTCACGTCCCCCTCCCCGCATCCCCTCCCCCCTCCCCCTCTCTTCCTCCCTCCCCGACCCCCAATCTCCTCCCCTTCTTCCCTCTTCTCCCCCACTCCCTCCTCACTTCTCCCCACTCTTGCTGGCAAAACTCACTGTTGTTACTTTTCCCTCTCTCTCTTTCCCATGGTTTGAACAAGTTGATATGACAGCATCTGATGTTTACAACAGCTTCTCACAGACTTTCAAGGCCTTGCATCTGTCTTACCTTTAACCTTCGAGACAATCTGCTGAATGAAACTTTTCCAATTTGGCCAACCTTCCCAGCATGCTGCCTTGAACAGTCAGTTTAACCGTTCCTTTGTTGAAATAATATTTTTAACCAAACTCAGCTCCTTTAGCAGGTAATTAATAACTGGTGTTGAAAGTCCAAAATCCTTCAGTCGCCCCTCAATTGAGTGTGAGATCGAACAACTCACTTTAACCCATTCATTGAATCTGAATTGCACTCACCACAGATAAGTTTAAACATTGTTACAAGAAGTTTAATCAGCGTCACATTTACAAAAAAGTTCTTTCAAATACGACAAATGAGAAAGAAAAGTGTTACAATCATAACAAGCTGTATAATAACAAAAAGCAGAGACATGATTTTCACCCAAGGATGCTGTCCCACATTATAGACGACCTCCCTCCATTCATGATCCCCAGGGGTAGAGGTCCCCTTTTCAATTTCAGCATTACGTTGTTTCGAATGCACTGTCAATCTATCAATATTAGGGGTTTTAAACTACAGAAGTAATCTAAGAAAGTGATTTCCCTCATTACTTCTCAGTCTTAATCTTCTACAATCTCCCCCCACCCTCCTTTGTGTGATCCTGGGGCCTTATCTAAGGTCCTCATCCTGTGAGCATCACAGACCGATCTCCAGCCATTTGCTCTTCTAATCTAAGTTTCATTTGGTTAATATTACACATCATGATACAGTCAAAGAAAATCATAATGCATTGCACAGAAAACTACAGAAACTAGGCTCCCCCCAAATACTACCATATCATCATGAAATCTTGGACTTCAAAGATCCTCCAGCTCTCCTTTTTACCATTATCCATCTTGTGGATAATTCTGGCTCAGTATTATTTCTCCCCGGCCCTCAGTTGTCCCAATTTCATTGTTAACTCGAAGGAATCCAACCCTGAATTTTGGAAATCCAAATTCTATGTCCGTCTTTACTTTAATTTCAATCCCTCTGATCGGGACCAGTGTGTTTAACACTATCCTGATTGTTTCATTCACTAGTCGGTTTCTCTATGGAGCATGTGTCAGTGCCTTGATTACCAAGTGTAAATCAGTAGTGATCCAGTATCTGTCCTCACTCTCCTGAGCACATTAACCATTTCATGTAGTGGTGTTGTCAACGTGACTGAGCATGTCTGAGACCCGTCCTTCAGGGCATCTCCATCATGCGTTCCACAGACTGGTTGCCTCACGTGCAAAATATCACATTTACACACACAGCTGTTTCCCAAAATCACACCGAACGTGACATCAAATACAAGCCATTCCTGTGCTTTCAGGCTATCTGATCAACAGATCGGGGGGTGTCTGGAGGTCTTTGCTTATCTCCCCCTGCGTGGTCCCGATCTCTCGGGTAGAGCCCAGGTTATAAAATATTCTTCTCACTGTTCAGTATAAGCAAGGACACAACCATCTCCAAGAGAAAGCTATCAATTAACGATTGTTAACTCCCCTTTCCTGACTTTCACTGGATTGTGTATTGATTCCTGATTGATGCCTTTTGGGGGTTGTTCCCAGGTGATCTTTGTTTCTCACCGGTCACTCACACATCGTTTTCCTGACCCTTTGGTTTTTGGTTATCACAAAATGTCCCATTATCACCCATGACCACCTGGGACGCTGATTGTAGACTCCAATTGGTGGGGCAATTTTCCTGTTTGTGTCTCACACACTCAGTCACCTCAGTAACATCCCATAATACTCCCATTTCATGTTGGTTGTGAGCCCTGGAGGAACCTTACTGTCCAATAAACTAAAAATCACCACCCCATAAAACACAGATTAAAAGTTCCCAGTCTGGTCCAATGAATCAATACATTTGCTTAGTTGCAGACAGATGTGTTACCCCCCCTGGGCAGTCCCAGAAGCTCTCAGCGATGCCCAGGAGACCCCGGGGGTGAAATTAGTCTCTGGTGTTAGTGCAACACGGGCGATAGTGAATGGACAGCCCATTTTACACCCGCACCATTTTCTTTCCCACTGAAGTCAGTGTAACTCGGGCTGTCCATTCACCATCACTGTTTGGAGCGACCGTCAAAGAACAATTTCAAACCCCAGACTCAGATTTTCACAGCAGCACTTTAAAGGGACCGTGCCCTGTCACTACCATTCACTACTGAGATTAACACAGTCGTGCCCTGTCACTACCATTCACTACTGACATTAATACAGTCGTGCCCTGTCACTACCATTCACTACTGAGATTCATACGATCGTGCCCTGTCACTACCATTCACTACTGAGATTAATACAGTCGTGCCCTGTCACTACCATTCACTACTGAGATTCATACGATCGTGCCCTGTCACTACCATTCACAACTGTGATTCATACAGTCGTGCCCTGTCATGACCATTCACTACTGTGATTAATACAGTCGTGCCCTGTCACTACCATTCACTACTGAGATTAATACAGTCATGCCCTGTCACTACCATTCACTATTGTGATTAATACAGTCGTGCCTGCCACTATTCTGATTCACTACTGTGATTAATACCACGACAATTCTGCAACTAAAGTGGTAAAATTCTACAACTGAAGGAGACAATTAATTGGAACGCTACGAATTACAAGCAAACTCACCAAAAGCAGCTATTTTTAGCTTTAGTGACCGACCCTCACAAAGAAAATCACAAAGACCCCGGATCCTGACAAAGAGGGGCAGTGCTGGAAGTGACATAATTAGAGGGGGCGGAGCCAGGAGTGACATCATCAGAGGGACAGAGCGGGGAGTGACATCATCAGAGGGGCACTCCTGGAAGTGACATCATCAGAGACACGCTCCCGGAAGTGACATCATCAGAGGGGCAGACCTGGAAGTGACATCATCATATGGAGCAGACCTGGAACTGACATCATCAGAAGAGCAGTCCTGGAAGTGACATCATCAGAAGGGCAGACCTGGAAGTGACATCAGTCCCGAACAGGAAGTGATGTCACCGAGTCTCCGCTATCAGGATTAATTTAACAGTTTTAGGGATGTTTTTTCCCAACAATAAAATGCCGGAAACACGGGTTCAGTGAATGTGGTTTGAAATGTGTGTAAATGTGTCAGTGAGTCAGTGACCCGGTGAAATGACACAGTCCCGGCCTCGTAGTCCAACTGAACTCGGATCCGGCTCTTAGACGGGATCAGTGGGAGGTCAGTGAACCGGGAATTGTGACCGGCACTGAGATAATCACCAAACAAAACAGAATAACATAAACACCAGGATTTACTGCTGATCCCGAGACCAGACTCTCCCCCCTCTCTCTCTGCGCTCCCACACACAATCCCTATTCTCCAGTCTTCCCCATCAGTCTCCACATCCCAGGAATGGGATCCTGAGGAGAAACTCTGGGAGCAGAGGACTTGGGGCCAGTCTTTAAACCTCTCTGGGTGAGGTGGGTAGGGCTGTTTCTGTCCAGTCCGTGTTACTGATCTCAGATCATCCGACATAACCAAGTTCCAGTTTGCTGTCTTTGGATCCAGGCTCATCGCTGACCTTTGCCCTGGAGAGGAGAGAAGAGATTGGTCAGACAGGGTTATTCCACTCCCATCAATGATTGACAGCTGCAGGGTGGGAGTGTCAGTATTTCCCAGACACTGTCAGCCCCATATTACCTCTGAGACTGTGTTCATCCCCTGTTAAATAAATGGCCTTTGATCAGAATCCCTGTTAAATAGCAGTGTGTGGGTCCCAGTGCTGCACACTCAGTGCAAACACTGCAGTGGAGACACACAGTAGCAGTCAGTTTAATCACACAAGCCCCTGGCACTGTGCACACGTTCTCCCAGACACAATGGAGGGGATTCACCGGCACACAACACATCCCACAGACTCACAGTTACAGCCCCACAATCTCAGCACTGGCTGTACTGGGAATACACAGCTCACAGGAGTGTGCCCTGGGCTCTCTCCCTCCTGTTACTGTTCCATCCTGAATACAGCAGTGTGACCTGGGCTCTCTCCCTCCTGTTAGTGTTCCATCCTGAATACAGGAGTGTGCCCTGGGCTCTCTCCCTCCTGTTACTGTTCCATCATGAATACAGGAGTGTGTCCTGGGCTCTCTCCCTCCTGTTACTGTTCCATCCTGAATACAGGAATGTGCCCTGGGCTCTCTCCCTCCTGTTACTGTTCCATCCTGAATACAGGAGTGTGCCCTGGGCTCACTCCCACCTGTTACTGTTCCATCCTGAATACAGGAGTGTGCCCTGGGCTCTCTCCCTCCTGTTACTGTTCCATCCTGAATACAGGAGTGTGCCCTGGGCTCTCTCCCACCTGTTACTGTTCCATCCTGAATACAGGAGTGTGCCCTGGGCTCTCTCCCTCCTGTTACTGTTCCATCCTGAATACAGGAGTGTGCCCTGGGCTCTCTCCCTCCTGTTACTGTCCCATCCTGAATACAGGAGTGTGCCCTGGGCTCTCTCCCTCCTGTTACTGTTCCATCCTGAATACAGGAGTGTGCCCTGGGCTCTCTCCCTCCTGTTACTGTTCCATCCTGAATACAGGAGTGTGCCCTGGGCTCTCTCCCTCCTGTTACTGTTCCATCCTGAATACAGGAGTGTGCCCTGGGCCATCTCCCTCCTGTTACTGTCCCATCCTGAATACAGGAGTGTGCCCTGAGCTCTCTCCCTCCTGTTACTGTTCCATCCTGAATACAGGAGTGTGCCCTGGGCTCTCTCCCTCCTGTTACTGTCCCATCCTGAATACAGGAGTGTGCCCTGGGCTCTCTCCCTCCTGTTACTGTTCCATCCTGAATACAGGAGTGTGCCCTGGGCTCTCTCCCTCCTGTTACTGTCCCATCCTGAATACAGGAGTGTGCCCTGGGCTCTCTCCCTCCTGTTACTGTCCCATCCTGAATACAGGAGTGTGCCCTGGACTCTTTCCCTCCTGTTACTGACCCATCCTGAATACAGGAGTGTGTCCTGGGCCCTCTCCCTCCTGTTACTGTTCCATCCTGAATACAGGAGTGTGCCCTGGACTCTTTCCCTCCTGTTACTGACCCATCCTGAATACAGGAGTGTGCCCTGGGCTCTCTCCCTCCTGTTACTGTCCCATCCTGAATACAGGAGTGTGCCCTGGGCTCTCTCCCTCCTGTTACTGTTCCATCCTGAATACAGGAGTGTGCCCTGGGCTCTCTCCCTCCTGTTACTGTCCCATCCTGAATACAGGAGTGTGTCCTGGGCCCTCTCCCTCCTGTTACTGTTCCATCCTGAATACAGGAGTGTGCCCTGGGCTCTCTCCCTCCTGTTACTGTTCCATCCTGAATACAGGAGTGTGCCCTGGGCTCTCTCCCTCCTGTTACTGTTCCATCCTGAATACAGGAGTGTGTCCTGGGCTCTCCCCCTCCTGTTACTGTTCCATCCTGAATACAGGAGTGTGCCCTGGGCTCTCTCCCTCCTGTTACAGTCCCATCCTGAATACAGGAGTGTGCCCTGGGCTCTCTCCCTCCTGTTACTGTTCCATCCTGAATACAGGAGTGTGCCCTGGGCTCTCCCCCTCCTGTTACTGTTCCATCCTGCTCACAGCTCTGATTAAAGTCTCCATTAATTTCCACACAGCAGTGAGGATTCTGTTGTCAATTGAGATGAATCTGATGTCCCTTCTGTACATTAAACTGTTGCTCCCTGTTCACTCTGAATTCACCAACACTCCCTCTAGCCCTGGGTCTGAGACTTGGACCAATTCCGAGCTGCGAGGAGGGAACAGGTGCAGGAACTCGACCCTCGAATCCCTCGCACTGAACCCTGACTGAAGAAACGTCACCGAGAAAGAAAGGGTTAACTAGGAACAGAAAGGGTTAAATAGAAACATAAAGGGTTAAATAGAAATTATGAACATTGTGATCCCCTGTGATATAAACACACCTTGGAATATTCCCGCTCTCCCCCTGATCCCTGTCGACTGCTCGATGACGATCCCTGGGACAGGGGCTGCCCCTGTTGAGCTGATTCTGCCCCCTCCCCGGAGCACAGATTCTGACAGCCCTGTGAGGGACAGTGTCCCTTTAAGAGACACTCTGATTGACAGTGTGTAACCCCGCCCCTACCTGACCCATGGCGGGTGAAGCTTTGGCCCATTCCAGTGAGGAATGTTTAAAGCAGGTGTCACTGGCGACTGAGGATTAATCTCAGGCTCCTGATCCACACACACAGGGACCTGAGATTAAAGTTCGGGGATATTCCCAGCTGTCTGAACACAACTAACCCGACCTGCTAACTGGCCATAACTTTCCAAACATCCGTAGATACGGGGGGCGGTGCCAGAGGACTGGAGAAATACAAATGTTCCACCCTTGTTCAAAAGAGGGTGTGAGGATAAACCCAGCAACTATAGGCCAGTGAGTTTAACCTCAGTGGTGGGGAAACTTTTAGAACCGATAATCCGGGACAGAATTAACAGTCACTTGGTCAAGTGTGGATTGAATAGGGAAAGCCAGCACGGATTTGTCAAAGGCAAATCGTGTTTAACTGACCTGATGGAGCTATTTGATGAGGTAACAGAGAGGGTAGATGAGGGTAATACAGTTGATGTGATGTATATGGACTTCCAAAAGGCGTTTGATAAAGTGCCGCACGGTAGGTTTATCATCAAGATTGCGGCCCATGGAATAAAGGGGGCAGTGGAAACATGGATACAGAATTGGCTAAGTGACAGGAAACAGAGAGTAGTGGTGAACGGTTGTTTTTCGGACTGGAGGGAGGTGTGCAGTGGTGTTCCCCAGGGGTTGGTGCTGGGACCACTGCTTTTCTTGATATATCTTCTTCTTTGGCAGTCCCTCAGGGTCGAGGATGACTTGCTTCCACTCCGGGAGGGTGGGTTCTGCGGTGGCTGAATAGTCCAATCCTGGAGCCGCAGACTCTGCCACAGGTGGGGCAGGTAGTGTTTGATAAGGTGGGTGGGTGAGACGCTCTGGATTCTGTGCGCTCTTTTTGCTGCTTACGCTTGGTCTCCGCGTGCTCCACTCGGTGACGCTCGAGGTAATTGGCGCCTTCGTGGATGATGCTTCTCCAGTTTGGGCGATTTAGGGCAAGCGATTCCCACGTGTCGGTGGGGATGTTGCATTTTTTTAGGGAGGCTTTGAGAGTGTCCGTCTCGCGTTTCCTCTGCCCTCCTAGTGATCGCCTGCCATTGCAGAGCTCGGAGTAGAGCACTTGTTTCGGGAATCTTGTGTCGGGCATGCAGACAATGTGGCCCGCCCATCGCAGCTGGTTGAGCGTGACCAGTGCCTCGATACTGGGGATATTAGCCTGGGAGAGAACGCTCACGTTGGTGCGTCTATCCCGCCAGTGGATTTGCAGGATTTTGCAGAGGCAACGTTGGTGATATCTCTCCAGTGATTTGAGGTGTCTGCTGTACATTGTCCATGTTTCTGATGTGTACAGGAGGGCGGGGACCATGGCTGCTCTGTAGACCATGAGCTTGGTGCTGGATTTGAGGTCTCGGTCTTCAAACACTCTGTTCCTCAGGTGTCACTGGCGCATTGGAGTCGATGTTGAATTTCATCATCGATGTCTGCTCGCACCGAGAGGAGGCTCCCGAGGTATGGGAAATGATCCACGCTGTCCAGAGGCTCACCGTGGATCTTGATGGTCGGGGGGCAGTGTTGTGTGGCAGGAGCGGGCTGGGAGAGGACCTTTGTTTTCGGGATGTTTAGCCTGAGGCCCATTCTCTCATACACCTCGGTGAATGCGTCGACGATGGTTTGTAGCTCGGCCTCTGAGTGTGCGCACACGCTGGCATCGTCTGCGTACTGCAGCTCGATGACAGAAGTTGGGGTGGTCTTGGTTCTGGCCTGGAGGTGTCGAAGGTTGAACAGTTTCCCGCTTGTCCTGTAGGTTAGCTCCACTCCGGCGGGGAGCTTCATGGTGATGGGGTGGAGTGTTGCAACGAGGAAGATGGAGAAGAGCGTTGGTGCGATGACGCAGCCCTGCTTGACCCCAGTTTGCACTCGTATTGGGTCTGTGGTGGATCCGTTGGTGAGGATCACGGCTCGCATGTCATCGTGGAGCAGGTGGAGAATGGTGACGAATTTCTGGGGGCAGCCGAATTTGAGGAGGATGCTCCACAATTCCTCACGGTTGACAGAGTCGAAGGCCTTTGCGAGATCGAAGAAGGCCATGTACAGAGGTTGATGCTGCTCCCTGCACTTTTCCTGGATTTGTCCCGTGCTAAAGATCATGTCCATTGTGCCTCTTGACGGGCGGAAGCCGCATTGAGACTCAGGGAGGAGCTCTTCGGCCACTGGAAGGAGGCGGTTGAGGAGGATTCTCGCGATGACCTTTCCCGTGGTGGACATTAGGGAAATCCCTCTGTAATTTCCGCAGTCGGACCTCTCTCCTTTCTTGAAGATGGTCACAATTACGGCGTCTCTGAGATCTCCCAGCATGCTCTCTTCCTTCCAGACAAGGGTGATAAGGTCGTGTATTCGTGTCAAGAGTGCCTCTCCGCCATGTTTTCGTACTTCAGCGGGGATTCCATCAGCACCGGGGGCCTTGTTGTTTTTCAGTTGTCGAATGGCTTTTTTGACCTCACGGCGGGCTGGGGTTGAGCTGAGATGGTGGCGGGCTGGGGTTGTGCTGAGATGGCGGCGGGCTGGGGTTGTGCTGAGATGGCGGCGGGCTGGGGTTGTGCTGAGATGGCGGCGGGCTGGGGTTGTGCTGAGATGGCGGCGGGCTGGGGTTGTGCTGAGAT
Organism: Heptranchias perlo; assembly: GCF_035084215.1. Classification (NCBI taxonomy): domain Eukaryota; kingdom Metazoa; phylum Chordata; class Chondrichthyes; order Hexanchiformes; family Hexanchidae; genus Heptranchias; species Heptranchias perlo. Next base: position 54,062 of record NW_027139506.1, on the reverse strand, counting down.
GGCGGCGGGCTGGGGTTGTGCTGAGATGGCGGCGGGCTGGGGTTGTGCTGAGATGGCGGCGGGCTGGGGTTGTGCTGAGATGGCGGCGGGCTGGGGTTGTGCTGAGATGGTGGCGGGCTGGGGTTGTGCTGAGATGGTGGCGGGCTGGGGTTGTGCTGAGATGGTGACGGGCTGGGGTTGTGCTGAGATGGCGGCGGGCTGGGGTTGTGCTGAGATGGTGGTGGGCTGGGGTTGTGCTGAGATGGTGGCGGGCTGGGGTTGTGCTGAGATGGCGGCGGGCTGGGGTTGTGCTGAGATGGTGGCGGGCTGGGGTTGTGCTGAGATGGCGGCGGGCTGGGGTTGTGCTGAGATGGTGGCGGGCTGGGGTTGTGCTGAGATGGTGGCGGGCTGGTGTTGTGCTGAGATGGTGGCGGGCTGGGGTTGTGCTGAGATGGTGGCGGGCTGGGGTTGTGCTGAGATGGCGGCGGGCTGGGGTTGTGCTGAGATGGTGGTGGGCTGGGGTTGTGCTGAGATGGCGGCGGGCTGGGGTTGTGCTGAGATGGTGGTGGGCTGGGGTTGTGCTGAGATGGCGGCGGGCTGGGGTTGTGCTGAGATGGTGGCGGGCTGGGGTTGTGCTGAGATGGTGGCGGGCTGGGGTTGAGCTGAGATGGTGGCGGGTCGCGTGTTGCGGGACGGTGTCGAGGGTACTTGTGTCGAGGACTGGGTCTTGGTTGAGGAGGTCCTCGAAGTGCTCTCTCCAGCGGGCGTTGACTGCCTCTCTGTCTTTGATGAGCGCCTCTCCATGTTTGGCTCTCAGTGGGGTAGGTCCCTGGGTACTCGGACCGTGGATGGCTTTAATTGCGCTGAAGAAGCCGCGCACGTCGTGGTTGTCGGCGAGTTGCTGAGTCTCCTGCGCTCTTTCCACCCACCATCTGTTCTTTAGGTCACAGGTTCTTTGTTGCACCTCGGCCTTCAGTTGCCTGGAGGCTTGTTTCCTCTCACTCGAGTTTTGGTGGAGCTGCCAATTCAGGAACGCCTTGCGTTTACGGTCTAGGAGATCCTGGATCTCCTGATCATTCTCGTCGAACCAGTCTTGGTGTTTCCTGGTCGAGAGACCGAGTGTCTCCTCGCAGGTGCTGACTATGGTGGCTTTTAGGGCGGACCAGACGCTGTGGGCACTCTGGGACTCTGGATCATTGGTCGTTGCCAGATTGGTTGTAAGGCGACGGCTGAGTTGGTCTTTCTTCTCAGGGTCTTTGAGTCCAGCGACATTAAGTCTCCTGCGGCAGAGTTTTTTCTGCCGCTGCCGGTTTGGGGCTCGGTTGATGGAGATGGTCGAGTGGATTAGTCGGTGGTCAGTCCAGCAGTCGGCGGCTCCAGGTGATGCGGACATCTTTGCGGTCCCTCGCTCGGACGATGATGTGGTCTATTAGGTGCCAGTGCTTGGAGATACTTTCCTTGATATATATTCATGACTTGGGTGTCGAGGGGACAATTTCAAAATTTGCAGTTGACACAAAACTTGGAAGGGTAGTAAACAGTGAGGAGGATAGTGATAGACTTCAAGAGGTATAGACAGGCAGGTGGCCTGGGCGGACACGTGGCATGAAGTTTAACGCAGAAAAATGCAAAGTGATACATTTTAGTAGGAAGAATGAGGAGAGGCAATATAAACTAGAGGGCACAACTCTAAAAGGGGTACAGGAACAGAGAGATCCTGGGCTTTATACATAGAGGCATAGTGTACAAAGGCAAGGAAGTCATGATGAACCTTTATAAAACACTGGTTCGGCCACAACTGGAGTATTGTGTCCAGTTCTGGGAACCGCACTTAAAAAAGATGTGAAGGCCTTACAGAGGGTGCAGAAAAGATTTACTAGAATGATTCCAGGGATGAGGGACTTTAGTTACGTGGATAGACTGGAGAAGCTGGGGTTGTTCTCCTTGGAACAGAGATGGTTGCGAGGAGATTTGATAGAGGTATTCAAAATCATGAAGGGTCCAGACAGAGTAGATAGAGGGAAACTGTTCCCATTGGCAGAAGGGTCAAGAATGAGAGGACATAGATTTAAGGTGATTGGCAAAAGAACCAATGGTGACATGAGGAAAAACTTTTTTACACAGCGAGTGGTTAGGATCTGGAATGCACTGCCCGAGGGGGTGGTGGAGGCAGATTCAATCATGGTCTTCAAAAGGGAACTGGATAACTACTTGAAAGGAAAAAATCTGCAGTGATACAGGGAAAGGGCGGGGGAACGGGACTAGCAGGATTGCTTTTGCAGAGAGCAGGCGTGAACTCGATGGGCCGAATGGCCTCCTTCCGTGCTGTAACCTTTCTATGATTCTATACTGGCAGTCCCCTATAGAATCCTAGAATCTTACAGCACAGAAGGAGGCCATTCGGCCCATCGTGCCTGTGCCGGCTCTTTGAAAGAGCTATCCAATTAGTCCCACTTCCCCGCTCTTTCCCCATAGCCCTGCAAATTTTTCCTTTTCAAGTATTTATCCAATTCCCTTTTGAAAGTTATTATTGAATCTGCTTCCACCGCCCTTTCAGGCAGCGCATTCCAGATCAGAACAACTTGCTGTAAAAAAAATTCTCCAAATCTCCCCTCTGGTTCTTTTGCTGATTACCTTAAATCTGTGTCCTCTGGTTACAGACCCTCCTGCCACTGGAAACAGTTTCTCCCTCTCTACTCTATAAAAATCACTCAAAATTTTGAACTCCTCTATTAAATCTGCCCTTAACCTTCTCTGCACTCAGGATAAATGAGCAGGTAATGGAGAGCAAGTTGGCAACAAAACAGAAAAGAGAGTAGGGATTAAGTGTAGTTACTCAGACTGGCAAAAGGTGGGAAGTGGTGTTCCCCAGGGATCGGTGCTGGGACCACTGTTGTTCACAATTTACATTCATGATTTGTATTCGGGAATTGGAAGTACAATTTCAAAATTTGCAGACGACAGCACATTGGGGGGTGTGGTTAATACAAAGGAAGAATGTGTCAAAATACAAGAGGACATTAATAAACTTACAGAGTCGGCTGTAATTGGCAAATGAATTGTAATATAGATAAGTGTGAGGTGGTGCATTTTGGTAGGAAGAATAAAGAGGCCACAAACTGCTTGTTCAATAAGAGTCCAAATGGGGTAGAGGAGCAAAGGGATCTGGGGGTACAGACACACAAATCACTAAAAGCAGCGACACAGGTTAATAAGGCCATAAAAAGGCAAATCATCACTGGGGTTCATTTCTGGAGGGATAGAATTGAAAAGTGAAGAAGTTATGTTGAACTTGTATAGAATCTTGGTTAGACCACACTTGGAGTATTGTGAACAGTTCTGGTCTCCATATTATAAATAGTGTATAGAGGCATTGGAGAGGGTGCAAAAAAAGATTCACAAGGATGATATCAGAACTGAGAGGATAAACTTATCAGGAAAGGCTGAACAGGCTGGGACTCTTTACTCTAGAAAAGAGAAGGCTGAGGGGTGACCTGATCGAGGTTTTTAAGATAATGAAAGGGTTTGATAGGGTAGAAGTAGAGAAACATAGAAAATAGGAGCAGGAGTAGGCCATTCGGCCCTTCGAGCCTTCGAGAGAAAATGTTTCCACTTGTGGGGGAGTCCAAAACTCGAGGTCATCAATGGGAAATAGTCACTAATAAATCCAATAGGGAATTCAGGAGAAACTTCTTAACCCAGAGAGTGGTGAGAATGTGGAACTCACCACCACAAGGAGCAGTTCAGGCAAATAGCACAGATGTATTGAAGGGAAAGCTCGATACGCAAATGATGGAGAAAGGAATAGAAGGGTATCCTGATAGGGTGAGATGAAGTAGGGAGAGGGGAGGCCCGTGTGGAGCATAAACTCCGGCATGGACCAGTTGGGCCGAATGGCCTGTTTCTGTGCTGTAGACTTGATGTGACTCGATGTAAAGAGAACAATCCCAGTTTCTCTAATCTCTCCACATAACTGAGGTCCCTCATCCCTGTACCATTCCAGGACATCTCCTCTGCACCCTCTCCAAGGCCTCGACATCAATAGAATTACATAGAATGTACAGCAGAGAAACAGGCCATTCGGCCCATCTGGTCCATGCTGGTGTTAATGCTCCACATGAGCCTCTTCCCTCCGACTTGATTTAACCCTTTCAGTGTATCATTCTATTCCTTTCCCCCTCATGTCTTTATCCAGCTTCCCCTTAAATGTATCTGTGTGTTCGCCTCAACTACTCCATGTGGGAGCGAGTTCCACATTCTCACCACTCTCTCAGTAAAGAAGATTCTCCTGAGTTCCCGATTGGATTTATTAGTGACTATCTTATATTTATGACCCTAGTTTTGGTCTCCCCACAAGTGTAAACATCTTCCTTACGTCTACCCCATCAAACCCTTTCATAATCTTAAAGACCTCTATCAGGTCACCCCTCAGCCTTCTCTTTTTGAGAGAAAAGAGCCCCAGTCTGTTCAACCTTTCCTGATATTTATAACCTCTCAGTTCTGTCATCATCGTTGTGAATCTTTTTTGCACGTTATCCAGTGCCTCTAGATTCTTTTTATAATATTGAGACCAGAACTGTGCACCGTACTCCAAGTGAGGTCTAACCAAGGTATACGGAGACCAGAACTGTGCACAGTGCTCCAAGTGTGGTCTAACCAAGGTATATGGAGACCAGAACTGTGCACAGTGCTCCAAGTGTGGTCTAACCAAGGTATATGGAGACCAGAACTGTGCACAGTGCTCCAAGTGTGGTCTAACCAAGGTATATGGAGACCAGAACTGTGCACAGTGCTCCAAGTGTGGTCTAACCAAGGTTTGATACAAGTTTAACATAACTTCCCCGCTTCTCCATTCAGATGTCCTCAGTACACACCGCCTTCCTCCTCTTTCAGTCCAATCAGTATATTGATCGTAATCCACTTGGAAATCTTATTTTAATGATTTAATAACAGTTTCTTCATGTCTCAGACAAGCCCAGCTAACGGCAATCATCTCTAACCTGAGGGCTTTAATCTAAGTGTCTCCTCACCTCCTGAAATTCTTAACCTTGACATCTCTCCTAAAGTGTGGTGCCCAGAATTGGAGAAAAGCTGCACGTTCTCACTTATCATTCCCAATATGTCTGAGTGGTACTTTTCCGATCCATTCAGCCTCTTCTGGACAAGTTGAGATATTTTGGACAGGTTCAGGGTGAGCGCTGGAACATCTGGGTCTGTGACTCTCTGAGTCTCAGTCACTCTGTAATGAAAGAGGAGAGAATGTTTTTATCAGTGGGGACATTTCAGATCAGAAACCCAAAGGGGAACGAGTGATCAGTGCGACAACCTGCACCCCTTCTAATGCTCGTACTGACACCCCGCAGCAACCCATCCTGAGAATGGCAGAATCCCGGGATTTGCAGTCTCCCTGCATTCACACTGATCTCCACACGAGCAGTGGGATCCTGGTTTGCTGTCACTTCAGCTCAGTTTGTGATTTTCAAAGCCGTCTGTGTTCAGTCCAGTTTCTCTGTACTGGAGCCCTTATCTTTCCATTATTAATAATTATTATTATCCCGAGGGTCTCCAGTCTGTGCTCCCCCCTCTCTGCAGGAACACACTCACTACGATCATGTGAAGTGAGGAGAGGAGAAGGAACAGCCTCCCAGGGACCTGGGATCGGTGGGATTCCCTCACAGAGTGTCCAGTCACACTGACATTACTGGGACATTTCAGCACACACTCATTTCTCTGTTAGTGGATAGAATGAGCCAATCACAAGACATTTTACTGTCACTCTGACACTGGGACCTGCCCCTCTCCTCATTTCTCCATGGGCTGGTTGATAGAACAAGCCAATCACACAGCACTTCCTGACCCAATGGAATAAAGCTGTCACTGACACACATGGAGCCTTTAGGAAGCCTCGGTTAGATACAGGTCACTGCAGGTTTCTCTCACTCTCAATTCCTGTCTAACAGGTTCCTGAGAAGCTCGACACACCGATGGAACAACCCATCTCACTCCCATTTCCCACAGGCTGCCTGAGCCAAGAACCCCTCAAACCACAGTTAAACATCACTCAATATTCGCCCCATTTGAAAGCCCCTGATCTGGGGAGGTTTCCAAGCGGTGATTCTACTTTCACTCTTCTCCCAGATACAGGTGAAGGTTCCCTATCAGCAGCAGGTACTGTATGACTGAGAGGAACTTACCTGGAAAGGAGCTGCTTCGAGTTCTGTGAATAAAGAGAGGAGATCAAATCAGTCAATAGAATCAAAGAATCATACTGCACAGGAGGAGGCCATTCGGCCCATCGTGCCTGTGCTGGCTCTTTGAAAGAGCTATCCAATTAGTCCACTCCCCCTGTTCTTTCCCCATAGTCCTGCAAATTTTTCCCCTTCAATTCCCTTTTGAAAGTTATTATTGAATCTGCTTCCACCGCCCTTTCAGGCAGCGCATTCCAGATCAGAACAACTCACTGCATAAAAAAATTCTCCTCATCTCCCCTCTGGTTCTTCTACCAATTACCTTAAATCTGTGTCCTCTGGTTACTGGCCTCCCTGCCAGTGGAAACAGTTTCTCCTTATTTCCTCTATCAAAACCCTTCATGATTTGAACACCTCGATTAAATCTCCCCTTAACCTTCTCTGCCCTGAGGAGAACAATCCCAGCTTCTCCAGTCTCTCCACATAACTGAAGTCCCTCATCCCTGGTCCCATTCTAGTAAATCTCCTCTACACCTTCTCTTAGGCCTTCACATCCTTCCTAAAGTGTGGTGCCCAGAATTGGACACAATACTCCAGCTGGGACCTAACCAGTGATTTATAAAGGTTTAGAATAACTTCCTTGCTTTTGTACTCCAAGCTTGTTTATAAAGCCCAGGATCCCGTATTCTTTTTTAACAGCTTGATCAAATTGTCCTAATCACCTTCAAAGATTTCTGTCGATGACCCTCCAGGTCTCTCTGTTCCTGCACCCCCTTTAAAATTGTACCATTTAGTTTATTTTGCCTCTCCTCATTTTTCCTTCCAAAATGCATCACTTAAATTGCATCTGCCATGTGTCCGCCCATTTCACCAGTCTGTCCATGTCCTCCTGAAGTCTGTTCCTATCCTCCTCACTGTTTACTACATTTCCAAGCTTTGTGTCAGCCGCAAACATTGAAATTATGTTCCATATACCCAAGTCCAGGTCATTAATATATATCAAAAAGAGCAGTGGTCCTAATACTGACCCCTGGGGAACACCACTGTAAACTTCCTTCCAATCTGAAAAACTACTCTCTGCTTTCTGTCCCTTAGCCAATTTTATAGCCACGCTGCCCCTGTCCCTTTATTCCCATGGGCATTAATTTTGCTAACAAGTCTATTGTGTGGGATGCAGAAAAATACTAAATGATATATTTCGGTAGGAAGAATGAGGAGAGGCAATATAAACTAGAGGGCACAACTCTAAAAGGGGTACAGGAACAGAGAGATCTGGGGGTTTATGTGCACAAATCGTTGAAGGTGGCAGGGCAGGTTGAGAAAGTGATTAAAAAAGCATACGGGATCCTGGGCTTTATAAATAGAGGCACAGAGTACAAAAGTATGGAAGTCATGATGACCCTTTATGAAACACTAGATCGACCACAACTGGAGTATTGTGTCCAGTTCTGGGCACCACACTTTAGGAAAGATGTGAAGGCCTTAGAGAGGGTGCAGAAGAGATTTACTAGAATGATTCCAGGGATGAAGGAGTTTAGTTACGTGGATAGACTGGAGAAGCTGGGGTTGTTCTCCTTGGAAGAGACGGTTGCGAGGAGATTTGATAGAGATATTCAAAATCATGAAGGGTTCAGGCAGAGTAGATAGAGAGAAACTGTTCCCATTGGCAGAAGGGTCAAGAACCAGAGGACATAGATTTAAGGTGTTTGGCAAAAGAACCAAAGGTGACATGAGGAATAACTTTTTTACACAGGGAGTGGTTAGGATCTGGAATGCACTGCCCGAGGGGGTGGTGGAGGCAGATTCAATCATGGCCTTCAAAAGGGCACTGGATAAGTACTTGAAAGGAAAAATTTGCAGGGCTGCAGGGAAAGGGTGGGGGAGTGGGACTAGCTGGATTGCTCTTGCATAGAGCCGGCACGGACTCGATGGGCTGAATGGCCTCCTTCCGTGCTGTAACCTTTCTATGAATCGATGATTCTATGATTTATCATATGTCTTCTGAAAGTCCATATACACAACATCAACTGCACAACCCTCATCAGATCTCTCAATTATTTTTAAGTCATAGAATCATAGTATGATTCAGGACAGAAGGAGGCCATTCAGCCCATCGTGTCTGTGCCGGCTCTTGGGTAGAGCTATCAAATTAGCCTGATTCCCCCGCTCTTTCCCCATCGCCCTGTAAATTTTACCCCTCCAAGTATTTATCCAATTCCGTTTTGAAAGTTATTATTGAATCTGCTTCCACCGCCCTTTCAGGCAGCGCATTCCAGATCAGAACAACTCGCTGTGTAAAAAGAATTCTCCTCTTCTCACCTGATTCTTTTGCTGATCATCTTAAATCTGTGTCCAATGTTTACAGAACTTTATAAGCCCATAAGAGATAGGAGCAGGAGTCGGCCATTCGGCCCCTTGAACCTGCTCTGCCATTTAATGAGATCATGGCTGATCTGATTTTTACCTCAACTCCACTTTCCCGCCCTTTCCCCATATCCTTTGACTCCCTTGCTGATCAAAATTTGTCCAACTCAGCCTTGAATGTATTCAATGACTCAGCCTCCACAGCTTTTTGGGGTAAAGAATTCCAAAGATTCACGACCCTCTGGGAGAAGAAATTCCTCCTCATTTCCATCTTAAACGGGTGACCCCTTATTCTGAGACCATACCCCCTCGTTTTAGATTCCCCCACGAGGGGTAACATCCCCTCAGCATCTACCCTATCGAGTCCCCTCAGAATCTTGTATGTTTCAATAAGATCTCCTCTCATTCTTCTAAACTCCAATGAGTATAGACCCAACCTGTTCAATCTTTCCTCATAAGACAACCCTTCCATACCCGGAATCAACCGAGTGAACCTTCTCTGAACTGCCTCCAATGCAAGTATGTCCTTCCTTAAATAAGGGCACCAGAACTGTACGCAGTACTCCAGGTGTGGTCTCACCAGCACCCTGTACAGTTGTAGCATGATTCCCCTGCTTTTATACTCCATCCCCCTAGAAATAAAGGCCAACCTTCTGCCACTGGAAACAGTTTCTCCAGATTTACTCTATCAAAACCCTTCATGATTTTGAACACCTCAATTAAATCTCCCGTTAACCTTTTCTGCTCTAAGGAAAACAACCCCAGCTTCTCCAGTCTCTCCACATAACTGAAGCCCCTCATCCCTGGTCCCATTCCAGTAAATCTCCTCTGCACCCTCTCTAAGGCCTTCACATGCTTCCTAAAGTTCAGTGCCCAGAATTGGACACAATACTCCAGCTGGGGCCGAACCAGTCATTTATAAAGGTTTAGAATAACTTCCTTGCTTTTGTAATCTATGCCACTGTTTATAAAGCCAAGGATCCTGGGTACTTTTTAAACAGCCTTCTCACCTTGTCCTGTCACCTTCAAAGATTTGTGTACATACACCCCCAGGTCTCTCTGTTCCTGCACCCTCTTTAAAATTGTACCATTTAGTTTATTTTGCCTCTCCTCATTCTTCCCACCAAAATACATCACTTCACACTTCTTTGCATTAAATTGCATCTGCCATGTTTCTGCCCATTTCACCAGTCTGTCTCTGTCCTCCTGAAGTCTGTTACTATCCTTCACATCGTTTACTACATTTCCGAGTTTTGTGACATCTGCAAACTTTGAAATTATGCCCTGTATACCCAAGTCGAGGTCATTAATATATATTAAAAAGAGCAATGGTCCGAATACTGACCCCTGGGGGAACACCACGATAAACTTCCCTCCAGTCTGAAAAACAACCGTTCACCACTACTCTCTGCTTTCTGTCTCTGAGCATATTTCGTGTCCACGCTGCCACTGTCCCTTTAATCCCATGGGCTTCAATTTTGCTAACAAGTTTTCATCGAAGAATTCAATCAAGTTAGTCCGACACGATTTGCCTTTAATAAATCTGTGTTGTCTGTCGTTTATTATCCCATTTTCTTCCAAGTGACAATTAATTTTGTCTCAGATTATTGTCTCTCGAAATTTCCCCACCATCGACGTTAGGCTGACTGGCCTGTAGTTGCCGGGTTTATCCCTCTCCCCTTTTTTGAACAGAGGTGTAACATTTGCAATCCTCCAGTCCTCTGGCAACATTCCCATATCCAAGGAGGATTGAAATATTGTGGACAGACTCTCCACTATTTCCACCCTTACTTCCCTCAGCAAACTAGGATGCATCCCACCCGGACCGGGTGACTTTTCTACTTTGAGCGCTGTCAACCCTTTTAGTACTTCCTCTTTATCTATTTTAATCCATTCGGCCCCTCGAGCCTGCTCCACCATTCAATCAGATCATGGCTGATCTTCAACCTCAACTTCACTTCCCGCACAATCCCCATAATCCCTTCATTCCATTAGTTTCCAAAAATCTGTCAATCTCAGTCTTGAATATACTCAATGACTGAGCATCCACAGCACTCAGGGGTAGAGAATTCCAAAGATTCACAATCCTCTAAGTGAAGACATTTCACCTCATCTTGGTCCTAAATGGGCTAATTATCTCGAGACTATGCCCTCTAGTTCTAGACTTCCAGCCAGAGGAAACAACCTCTCAGCACCTACCCTGTCGAGCCCTCTCAGAATCTTATATGTTTCAATGAGATCACCTCTCATTCTTTTGATGAGGGGGCGGACATATGAGGAGAGGTTGAGTAGATTGGGACTCCACTCATTGGAGTTCAGAAGAATGAGAGGCGATCTTATTGAGACATATAAGATTGTGAAGGGGCTTGATTGGGTGGATGCGGTGAGGATGTTCCCAAGGATGGGTGAAACTAGAACGAGGGGGCATAATCTTAGAATAAGGGGCTGCTCTTTCAAAACTGAGATGAGGAGAAACTTCTTCACTCAGAGGGTAGTAGGTCTGTGGAATTTGCTGCCCCAGGAAGCTGTGGAAGCTACATCATTAAATAAATTTAAAACAGAAATAGACAGTTTCCAAGAAGTAAAGGGAATTAGGGGTTACGGGGAGCGGGCAGGAAATTGGACATGAATTTAGATTTGAGGTTAGGATCAGATCAGCCATGATCTGATTGAATGGCGGAGCAGGCTCGAGGGGCTGATTGGCCTACTCCTGCTCCTATTTCTTATGTTCTTATGTTCTAGACTCCAGAGAATATAAACTCATTCCACTCAATCTCTCCTCATAAGACATCCCTCTCACCCCAGGAATCAATCTAATGAACCTTCGTTGCACCCCCTCCAAGGCAAGTATATCCTTCCTTTGGTAAGGAGACCAAAACTGTACATAATGCTCCAGGTATGGTCTCACCAGAGCCCTGTATAATTGCAGCAAGACGTCCTTACTCTTATACTCTTATACTCCAACCCCCTTGCAATAAAAGCTAACATACCATTTGCCTTCCTAATTGCTTGCTGTACCTGCATGTTAACTTTCTGTGATTCTTGTACAAGGACACCCAAATCCCTCTGACTACCAACATTTTTAGTCTCTCACCTTTTAAAAAATATTCTGCTTTTCTATTCTTCCTGCCAAAGTGGATAATTTCACATTTCCCCACATTATACTCCACCTGCCACCGTCTCGCCCATTCACTTAACCTGTCTATATCCATTTGCAGCCTCTTTGCATCCTCCTCACAGCTTACTTTCCCACCTATCTTTATATTGTCAGCAAACTTGGATACATTACACTCGGTCCACTAATCTAATCATTGATATATATTGTAAACAGCTGAGGCCCAAGCACTGATCCTTGTGGCACCCCACTAGTAATAACCTGTCAACCCGAAAATGACCCGTTTATTCCTACTCTCTGTTTTCTGTCCGTTAACCAATCTTCAATCCATGCTAATATATTACCCCCAATCACATGAGCCCTAATCTTCTGTGGCACCTTACCAAATGCCTTTTGAAAATCCAAATATACTACATCCACCAGTTCCCCCTTATCTACCCTGCTAGTTACACCCATAAAAAGCTCCAATAGATTTGTCAAACACAATTTCCCTTTCATAAAACCGTGCTGACTCTGCCTGATCATATTACGATTTTCTAAGTGCCTGTTACTACGTCCTTAATAATAGATTCTAGGATTTTCTCTCCCACTGATGTCAGGCTAACTGGCCTATAGGTCCCTGTTTTCTCTCTCTCTTCTATCTTGAATACGGGTTTACATTTGCTACCTTCCAATCAACAGGTACTGTTCTAGAATCGAGGGAATTCTGGAAGATCAAAACCAATGCATCCACTATCTCTGCAGCCACCTCTTTTAAAACCCCACGATGTAGACCATCAGGTCCAGGGGATTTGTCAGCTTTTAGTCCCATTAATTTCTCCAGTACTTTTTCTTTACTAATCGTCATTACTTTATGTTCCTCACTCTCATTTGCCCCTTGGTTCCCCACTATTTCCGGTATGTTTTTGTCTTTTCAACGGTGAGGACAGATACAAAATATTTGTTTAACATCTCTGCCATTTCCTTAATCCCCATTATAATTTCTCCTGTCTCTGCTTCTAAGTGACCCACGTTTACTTTAACTAATCTCTTCCTTGTTACATTCCTGTAGAAACTCTTACAATCTGTTTTTATATTTCTTGCTCGTTTACTCTCATTCAATTTTGTCTCTCTTTATCAATTTCGTGGTCATCCCTTGCTGATTTCTAAAACCCTCCAAATCCTCAGGCTGACTGCTCTTTTTGGTAACATTGTAAGCCTCTTCTTCTAATCTAATACCATCCTTAACTTCTCTAGATAGCCGCGGTTGGATCACTTTTCCTGTGGAGTTTTATGGTCCTTCATTGGCCCCACCTTTCCTTTAACTACCCTTTTACACTTTGTAAGTTTCTAAAAGACTTTATGTTACCCGCTAATCTTTTCTCATACATTATCTTTGCCCCTTTCATTTCCTTTTTTTCAGTTCTCCTCTGCACTCTCTGTATTCTGTTTGATTCTCTACTGTGATTACTGTCTATTATGAACCTGATGTGGAGATGCCGGTGATGGACTGGGGTTGACAATTGTAAACAATTTTACAACACCAAGTTATAGTCCAGCAATTTTATTTTAAATTCACAAGCTTTCGGACGCTTCCTCCTTCGTCAGGTGAACGATGTGATCCATTTTCACATCGTTCACCTGACAAAGGAGGAAGCCTCCGAAAGCTTGTGAATTTAAAATAAAATTGCTGGACTATAACTTGGTGTTGTAAAATTGTTTACTATTATGAACCTGACATTTATCATAAGCCTCCTTTTTCTGTTTCATTTTAATCTCTATTTCTTTAATCATCCAGGGAGCTCTAGCTCTGGATGCCCTTCCTTTCCCCCTCACAGGAATGTCTCTAGTCTGTACCCGAACTATCTCCTCTTTGAAGGCCTCCCATTGCTCATTTACTGTTTTACCTTCCAATCTTTGTTTCCAACCCACCTGGGCCAGATCCCTTTTCAACTCACAGAAATTAGCCCTCCTCCAGTTGAGTATTTTCACATTTGATTGTTTCTTGTCCTCTTCCATTACTTTCTAAACCTAATGATATTGTGATCACTGTTTCCCAAATGCTCCCCCACTGAAACATGCTCCACTTGCCCCACTTCATTCCCCACAACTAGATCCAGCGCTGCTTCCTTCCTCGTTGGGCTGGAAACATATTGAAGAAAGTTCTCCTGAACACATTTGAGGAATTCCTCCCCCTCTTTGCCCTTTACTCTGTTTTTTCCCCAGTCTATATTCGGATAATTGAACTCCCCCATGATCACTATTCGATTGTTTATACAACAAACAAATCAACACCCAATGAAACCAAACCGTGAATTTGGGATTGAGAGTAAAGAGTTCAATGTATAACAGTAGGTGGAGCCAGTCACAGGAATGGGGAATAATCCAACATTTTACTGCACTCCATCCTGGGGCAGCACCAACACTCCTGGGGCAGGGCTGAGGGGGCAGCACCAACACTCCTGGGGCAGGGCTGAGGGGGCAGCACCAACACTCCTGGGGCAGGGCTGAGGGGGCAGCACCAACACTCCTGGGGCAGGGCTGAGGGGGCAGCACCAACACTCCTGGGGCAGGGCTGAGGGGGCAACACCAACACTCCTGGGGCAGGGCTGAGGGGGCAGCACCAACACTCCTGGGGCAGGGCTGAGGGGGCAGCACCAACACTCCTGGGGCAGGGCTGAGGGGGCAGCACCAACACTCCTGGGGCAGGGCTGAGGGGGCAGCACCAACACCCCAGGGGCAGGGCTGAGGGGGCAGCACCAACACTCCTGGGGCAGGGCTGAGGGGGCAGCACCAACACTCCTGGGGCAGGGCTGAGGGGGCAACACCAACACTCCTGGGGCAGGGCTGAGGGGGCAGCGCCAACACTCCTGGGGCAGGGCTGAGGGGGCAGCACCAACACTCCTGGGGCAGGGCTGAGGGGGCAGCACCAACACTCCTGGGGCAGGGCTGAGGGGGCAGCACCATTGCTGGGCCCCACCAACAATCTTCAAACAATTCAGCCCTCTCACCAGCCTCACAGAAACGCCCCATTCCCCAGACATGGCCCTGTTTATATTGAAGATGTACCTGAATAAAGGAGAGAGGGTCCCTCTGTAGCAGACCATGGTATTCTCCATCTATTAATGTCATCTGTTCCATCCTCTTGTTTAATGCTTCAGAACAGCTTCTAATCTGTGAGAGAGCTCGGAGCCCCTCCTCATCGATCAGTTTCAGTGCGTATTCTTCATCTTCTTCCAGCTGTCTCCTCCAGTCAGAGTAGCTCTTCGATAGCTTTCCTTTCAGCTCATTGATTCGTGTCTGAAACCCAAACCAACTCTCATTACAAACGGCCCTTCCACACAGCTCTTACCCTGAGCACACGGCACTTTCCAGGGACGGGACAGTTTGTTTCGATCACTACTCGATCACCCGTTAAAGATAGACAAGCAGTGGGGGGTGTCTACTGGGAGAGAAAACAGAGTTTTACAAGTGTTGCCTTGAGCCTTGAGTTTAAAAGAAAGAGCACTGTATTTAGACTGTGTATGGCACTGCCACCTGGTCCATCCACACCTGGAGTGATGGGTCCAGTTTTGGTGCCCACACCTGGTGAAGGAAATCAAGACTCTGGAGAGGACGGTGGCCAGAATGACACGTAGTCTGATGGATTTAATTCTGAGGATCGGCTCCAAGAGGGAGGGTCATTTAGAGAAAGGCCGAGAGGGACAGGATTGAGATTTTTAAAATGATGGAGGGATTATTGGACTCACTGGTTGGGTGAGGTATTGAGATGCATCGGGATGGTAGGACCAGAGGGTCTGTGTATAAAATCCATAGGCACAGAGTTAGGTTAGACACCAGAGTCCGCGATCTCTGGAACAGACTCCCTGAACATGTGGGGGGTTTGGAGTCACTCCCACCCTTTAAAAGGGAGCTGGGGAGGAATTTCCCAGAGTTTGTCCTGAATTGGCTGCAGATTCCAGAGTAAATCCAGTCCCACTTTTCCCTACCTTCATTTCAGCTTCTGATCTCTCCAAGTCTCGCTGTTTGCTGGAACAATTCTGCTGGACTCCCCGAAGCCTCTCGATTTCTCTCTCCAATTCTTCCTGTAAAGGCAATTGGAAAGTTTTCAAAAGGGATTCAAACTGGGATTTAAAGGGGAAATGATTCCGTTCCAGGAGTGACCCCACTGGGTGTGGATAGAAAGTGGTTTGGGGGATTCTCAGTGTCTGGGCCCTGAGCAGAAATATTCCCTTCTGTGGCTCTCAGTAAAGAGGCGCTCCCCGCCCTGTATAAACTGAGTGACCACACACACCGGCTTCTTTTCACACTGACACACCGTGTGCTGCATTTTCACACGGACTCAGCTCCTCCATTTCCAGGAATCAGCCGAGGGGAAAGGGAGACAGACTCAGTCACACCAGCATTTCTCAAACACCAATTCCCTCTTGTTGTGAGAAACAGTTTCTCCCCCCAGCCCCTGAGTCACTCCCCGTGGGTGTCCCTCACTCCCCCCACCGGTGATGGTCCTCTCACTGATGGTCAGATGGCAGAATACCCCAGTGTTACACAGGGCTCCAACATGCTCTGCTCTACAGCCCTATGCCATGGAGTGCCAGTTCTCACAGGTGCCCACACTGTGAATTACTGAGCTCCACAATGCCCTCACGAGGAGGGGCTGAGTGTGGGTGAGGGGCAGTCACCCTGGGTCACTCTCACACCCCTCCCAGTGCCCACCCTGTTCTCTCAGACAGACCAAGAGAAAGGGGAGGGAGCATCTGACTGACAAAAAACAACCAGCAGTAAACCCAGACTCCGGGCAGCAAGAAAACACTGGGCTAAATCAGCACTGTCTGCAATCAGTTCAAATTAATGTTCGTCATTAACAGGAAAACCCTCCCTCAAAAGATTACAGAAAGACTTGCATTTATATCGTGCTTTTCACAACCTCAGAACATCCCAAAGCGCTTTACAGCCAATGAAGTATTTTTCAAATGTTGTCACTGTTGTAATGCAGAAACACGGCAGCCAATTTGCGCACAGCAAGATCCCACAAACAGCAATGTAATAATGACCAGATAATCTGTTTTTCGTAATGTTGGTTGAGGGATAAATATTGGCCAGGACACCAGAGATAACTCCATTGCTCTTCTTCAAGTATGTAAAAAGGAAGAGAGCTGCAAAAGTAAATGTTGGTCCCCTGGAGACTGAGACAGGAGAAATTATAATGGGGAATCAGGAAATGGCAGATGCATTAAACAAATATTTTGCATCTGTCTTCACAGTAGAAGACACAAAAAGCAGACCAGAAATAGTGGGGAACCAAGGGGCCAATGAGAGCGAGGAACTTAAAGTAATTATCAGTAGAGAAAAAGTACTTGAGAAACTGATGGGACTAAAGACTAAAAGTCGATAAATCCCCTGGACCTGATGGCCTCCATCCGCGGGTTCTAAAAGAGGTGGCTGCAGAGACAGTGGATGCATTGGTTATCATCTTCCAAAATTTCCTAGATTCTAGAACGGTCCCAGTGGATTGGAAGGTAACAAATGTGACCCCGCTATTCAAGAAAGGAGGGAGAGAGAAAACAGAAAACTACAGGCCAGTTAGCCTGACATCAGTCGTCGGGAAAATGCTGGAATCCATTATTAAGGAAGTGGTAACAGGGCACTTAGAAAATCATAATATGATTAGGCAGAGTCAACATGGTGTTATGAAAGGGAAATTGTGTTTGTCAAATTTATTCGTGTTCTTTGAGGATGTAACTAGCAGGGTAGATAAAGGGGAACCAGTGGATGTAGTAAATTTGGATTTTCAAAAGGCATTCAATAAGGTGCCACATAAAAGGTTGTTACACAAGATGGGGTTAGGGGTAAGATATTAGCATGGATCGAGGATTGGTTAACGGACAGAAAACAGAGAGTGGGGATAAACGAGTCATTTTCAGGTTGGCAGGCTGTAACTAGTGGGGTACCGCAAGGATCAGTGCTTGGGCCACAGCTATTTACAATCTATATTAATGACTTAGATGAAGGGACCGAGTGTAATGTATCCAAGTTTGCTGACGATACAACGCTAGGTGGGAAAGTAAGCGGCAAGGAGGACACAAAGAGTCTGCAAAGGGATATAGACAGATTAAGACAGTGGGCAAGAAGGTGGCAGATGGAGTATAATGTGGGGAAATGTAAGGTTATTCACTTTGGTAGAAAGAATAGAAAAACAGAATATTTTTTAAGTGGTGAGAAACTATTAAATGTTGGTGCCCAGAGAGACTTAGGTATCCTGGTACAAGAAACACAAAAAGTTAGCATGCAGGTACAGCAAGCAATTAGGAAGGCAAACAGCATTTTGGCCTTTATTGCAAGAGGGTTGGAGTACAAGAGTAAGGAAGTCTTACTACAATTGTACAGGGCTTTGGTGAGACCTCACCTGGAGTACTGCACACAGTTTTGGTTTCCTTATCTCAGGAAGGATATACTTGCCTTAGAGGCAGTGCAATGAAGGTTCACTAGATTAATTCCTGGTATGAGAGGATTGTCCTATGAGGAGAGGTTGAGTAGAATGGGCCTATACTGTCTGGAGTATAGAAGAACGAGAGGTGATCTCATTGTAACATGTATGATTCTGATGGGGCTTGACAGGGTAGGGGCTGAGAGGTTGCTTTCCCTGGCCATGGAGTCTAGAACTAGTCACAGGATAAGGGGTCGGCCATTTAAGACTGAGAAGAGGAGGAATTTCTTCACTCAGAGGGTTGTGAATCTTTGGAATGCTCTGTCCCAGAGGGCTGTGGATGCTGAGTCATTGAGTATATTCAGGGCTGAGATCGATGAATTTTTGGACTGTAGGCGAATCAAGGGATCTGGGGATCAGGCGGGAAAGTGGAGTTGAGGTTGAAGATCAGCCATGATCTGTTTAAATGGGGGAGCGGGCTCGAGGGGCAGAATGGCCCACTCCTGCTCCTGATTCTTATGTTCTTATGTTCAAAATAGTGCCCTGGGATCTTTTACCTCCACCTGAGAGGGCAGGTGGGGCCTCGGTTTAACATCTCATCTGAAAGATTTCACCTCCAACAATGCAGCACTCCCTCATTACTGCACTGGAGGGTCAGCCGAGATTTTGTGCTCAAGTCTCTGGAGTGGGATTTAAACCCATGTCTTCCTGCCTCAGAGGCGAGAGTGCTGCCCACTGAGCCATGGCTGACTGTATTTAATATCAGGAATTGTGTCACTCACCTTAATTGCAGCTTGTGCCTGATCGAGGCTCAGCAGTGTGTGGGATTTATGTTTCCCTGTTATACAGGAAACACACACACTCTCTGCATCATCTTTACAGTAGAATTCAAAGACCTTCTTATGGTCAAGGCAGTGTCTCTCTGTATGGTCAGCCGTAGGCTCGATTAGGGTGTGATCTTTCAAGGCCTCTTTCCGTAAATGTGGTTTTAAATGAAGGGAGCAAAAGGAAGTTTCACATTTCAGACACGTCTTCACAGCCGGGGTTGGATTTTCTTCACAGTACTCACACATGACACGGCCTGAATCAGCAGGAGGCTGTGAGCGATTGTATTTCTCCACGATATTACACAGCGTGAAGTTTCTCTCCAGACTGGGCCTGGGGTTGAATTTCCGGCGACACTGAGGGCACTCAAACCCTTCTGGGCCTGCTGTCTGGGCCCAAACTCCCTCAATACATTTCAAACAGAAACTGTGCACACAGGGTAATATCACCGGGTCCTGGTACACCTGGAGACACACAGCACAGGTTAATTCATCCTCGAAAGCTCCGGGCTCCATTCCTGCAGCACCTGAAAAAGTTTTCACACAGCACAGAGAGAGAGAGAGAGAGGAACCAGAGCAGGAAGTGAAATTCTCATAAACACTCGGTGCAAGGAGTGACAAAGTTCATTTCACTTTCATGACTCACTTTGGCTGAAAATTAACCCTTTCAGGCCTGCAGTAGCAGCTCAGAAACAAAAATCAGAAAAACAAGATTGCAATTTTACAATCTGGAGTCAGAATACAGCAAGCTGGACTCAGTAAACACAAACCGAAAACTAATCAGCTCAGACCAGACCCTAAACGGTTTAACAAATGATTTAAAACTGATATAAAGAGGAACAATAACCTTCACAAATCCCCCAGAGAGGAAAGGGAAGGAGCTCTCTGGGAGGAATAGAAAAATATACAGAAAAAGTTAAAAGGTTCATCGTGGGAAAGTAAGCTGTGAGGAGGACACAGGAATTCTGCAAAGGGATATTGACAGGTTAAGAGAGTGGGCGAGAAAGTGGCAGATGGAGTATAATGTGGGGAAATGTGAGGTTATTCACTTTTGTGGGAAGAACAGAAAAACAGAATATTGTTGAAATGGTGAGAAACTATTAAATGTTGGTGTTCAGAGAGATCTGGGTGTCCTCGTACAAGAAACACAAAAGTTAGCACACAGGTACAGCAGGCAATTAGGAAGGCAAATGGAATGTTGGCCTTTATTGCAAGAGGTTGGAGTACAAGAGTAAGGAAGTCTTATTACAATTATACAGGGCTTTGGTGAGACTTCACCTGGAGTACTGCGCACAGTTTTGGTCTCCTTATCTCAGGAAGGATATACTTGCCTTAGAGGCAGTGCAACGAAGATTCACTGGATTGATTCCTGGGATGAGAAGGTTGTCCTTTGAGGAGAGATTGAGTAGAATGGGCCTATACACTCTGGAGTTTAGAAGAATGAGAGGTGATCTCATTGAAACATATAAGATTCTGAGGGGGCTTGACAGGGTAGATGCTCAGAGGCTGTTTCCCCTGGCTGGAGAGTCTAGAACTAGGGGGCATAGTCTCAGGATAAGGGGTCGGCCATTTAAGACTGAGATGAGGAGGAATTTCTTCACTCAGAGGGTTGTGAATCTTTGGAATTCCCTACCCCAGAGGACTGTGGATGCTGAGTCGTTGAGTATATTCAGGGCTGAGATGGACAGATTTTTGGGTTCTAGGGAAATCAACAGATCTGGGGATTGGGCAGGAAAGTGGAGTTGAGGTTGAAGATTAGCCATGATCTTATTGAATTGCGGAGCAGGCTCGAGGGGCCCTGTGGCCTACTCCTGCTCCTATTTCTTATATTCTTATCAGTGGGGCAAAGACCGATGAAGAAAAGCAAAGCAGCAGAGGCTACAAGTCTGAGTAAACTCGACACGAAACATGTCCGACCAACATTGCTGCAGGAGTTCCTCAGGGCAGTGTCCTAGGCCCAACCATCTTCAGCTGCTTCATCAATGACCTTCCCTCCATCATAAGGTCAGAAATGGGGATGTTCGCTGATGACTGCACAGTGTTCAGTTCCATTCGCAACCCCTCAGATAATGAAGCAGTCCGAGCCCGCATGCAGCAAGACCTGGACAACATCCAGGCTTGGGCTGATAAGTGGCAAGTAACATTCGCGCCAGATAAGTGCCAGGCAATGACCATCTCCAACAAGAGAGAGTCTAACCACCTCCCCTTGACATTCAACGGCATTACCATCGCCGAATCCCCCACCATCAACATCCTGGGGGTCACCATTGACCAGAAACTTAACTGGACCAGCCATATAAATACTGTGGCTACGAGAGCAGGTCAGAGGCTGGGTATTCTGCGGCGAGTGACTCACCTCCTGACTCCCCAAAGCCTTTCCACCATCTACAAGGCACAAGTCAGGAGTGTGATGGAATACTCTCCACTTGCCTGGATGAGTGCAGCTCCAACAACACTCAAGAAGCTCGACACCATCCAAGATAAAGCAGCCCGCTTGATTGGCACCCCATCCACCACCCTAAACATTCACTCCCTTCACCACCGGCGCACTGTGGCTGCAGTGTGCACCATCCACAGGATGCACTGCAGCAACTCGCCAAGGCTTCTTCGACAGCACCTCCCAAACCCACGACCTCTACCACCTAGAAGGACAAGGGCAGCAGGCACATGGGAACAACACCACCTGCACGTTCCCCTCCAAGTCACACACCATCCCGACTTGGAAATATATCGCCGTTCCTTCATTGTCACTGGGTCAAAATCCTGGAACTCCCTTCCTAACAGCACTGTGGGAGAACCGTCACCACACGGACTGCAGCGGTTCAAGAAGGCGGCTCACCACCACCTTCTCGAGGGCAATTAGGGATGGGCAATAAATGCCAGCCTTGCCAGCAACGCCCACATCCCGTGAACGAATAAAAAAAAACAGAGCTGCAAACCAACAAAGACAAAAGAATGTTGGACAACAAATCCAAAACAGGAGAATACAGTCAGAGGAAGTCATGGTCAAACTGTACAGGGCTCTGGTCAGACCCACTCGAGTACTGTGTCCAGTTCTGGTCAGACCCACCCCGAGCACTGTGTCCAGTTCTGGTCAGACCCACCCCGAGCACTGTGTCCAGTTCTGGTCAGACCCACCCCGAGCACTGTGTCCAGTTCTGGTCAGACCCACCTCGAGTACTGTGTCCAGTTCTGGTCAGACCCACCCCGAGCACTGTGTCCAGTTCTGGTCAGACCCACCCAGAGTACTGTGTCCAGTTCTGGTCAGACCCACTCGAGCACTGTGTCCAGTTCTGGTCAGACCCACCCCGAGCACTGTGTCCAGTTCTGGTCAGACCCACCCCGAGCACTGTGTCCAGTTCTGGTCAGACCCACCCCGAGCACTGTGTCCAGTTCTGGTCAGACCCACCCCGAGCACTGTGTCCAGTTCTGGTCAGACCCACCTCGAGTACTGTGTCCAGTTCTGGTCAGACCCACCCCGAGCACTGTGTCCAGTTCTGGTCAGACCCACCCCGAGTACTGTGTCCAGTTCTGGTCAGACCCACTCGAGCACTGTGTCCAGTTCTGGTCAGACCCACCCCGAGCACTGTGTCCAGTTCTGGTCAGACCCACCCCGAGCACTGTGTTCAGTTCTGGTCAGACCCACCCCGAGTACTGTGTCCAATTCTGGTTATGGGAACATAGGAGCAGGAGGAGGCCATTCATCCCCTCCAGCCTGTTCCGCCATTCAATTAGATCATGGCTGATCTGTATCTTAACTCCACCTAACCCTTAATCCCCTCACCCAACAAAAATCTATCAATCTCAGTTTTCAAATTTTCAATTGACCCCCAGCCTCAACTGCTTTTTGGGGGAGAGAGTTCCAGATTTCCACTCCCCTTTGTGTGAAGAAATGTTTCCTGACATCACCCCTGAATGGCCGAGCTCTAATTTTAAGATTATTCCCCCTTGTTCTGGACTCTCCCACCAGAGGAAATAGTTTCTCTCTATCGACCCGATCAAATCCTTTAATCATTTTAAATATTCAATTAGATCTCCCCTTAATCTTCGAGACTCAGGGCATATGAGCCTAGTGTGTGCAGCCTGGCCTCGTAATTTAACCTTTCCAGCCCCGATATAAGAACATAAGAACTAGGAGCAGGAGTCGGCCATACGGCCCCTCGAGCCTGCTCCGCCATTCAATCAGATCATGGCTGATCTTTCACCTGAATTCCACTTTCCCGCCCGAATAAGAACATTCTGGTGAATCTGCACTGCACCCCCTCCAGGGCCAATATATCCTTCCTGAGGTGCGGTGCCCAGAACTGAACCCAGTCTCCAGATGTGGTCTGACCAGAGCTCTGTACAGCTGGAACATCACTTCCTCCCCTTTGTATTCCAGCCCCCGAGATAAAGGTGAACATTCCATTTGTCTTTTTAATTATTTTTTGTAATTGTCCACTGGCGTTTAGTGATTTCTGTACTTGGGCCCCTAAATCTCTCTGCTCCTCCACAGTTCCCGGCTTCTCACCATTTAGAAAATACTCTGATCGATCTTTCTTCGGTCCAAAGTGAATGACCTCACACTTCCCCACATTGAACTCCATCTGCCCCAGTTTTGCCCACTCACTGAATCGACCAATGTCCCTTTGCAACTTTCTCCTCCCATCTACACTATTTACTGTGTCACCTAACTTAGTGTCGTCAGCAAACTGAGATACACGGCTCTCTATTCCTTCATCCAAGTCATTGATAAATATAAATTTAACCCTGACTGATTCTTTATCCTGCCCCAGTTTAATGAGACCGAGACCATGTGGAGCCCACGGTCAACACATCAGACCAGTTACACTTTACCCACTAAACCATGGGCAGGGGGGCTTCAATAACTGATTGCTCGGTCTCTGAAAGGAACCAGGAATGCTCACTAATATTTCACCTTCAATTCCTTTAGTGTGAGCGTGTGTACACTGTTTCTCCGTTTTTAGATTAAAGACATTTCGACAAAATGGCATCTGTACTTTGAATAAAACAAATTGCTGGCAATAAACAGCAGAACTGACTCAGGATCCCACCCAAAACGTTGCCCCTCAGATGCTGCCTGACCGGTGCAGAGCTCAGTTGGTAACATGTTCTATTCTGGGACTAGAGAGTTGTGCGACTTGCTGGGGCTCGGGAGTTTGAGCTCATGATCCAAGCTGCCACTCCAGGGCAGTGCGGAGGGAGTGCTGCTTTGTCTGGATTCCCGGGCCTTCTCCTTCACGCCTCGTGAGAGGAGGTGAGAAGGCCCCAAACAGCAGGTGAGTGCCTTTATCGCAGGGCTTGTGGGCCCGGAGGAGCAGGAGTGCTTCCCCCAGGCCCAACAAGCTTCCCTGAGGCAACCCCATCGCCCCACGATCTCCGACCCTCCTACACCAACCTGCCCCTACAATCTCCGACCCTCCCACGATCTCCGACTCCCCCACGATCTCCGACCTCCACCCCCCACAACGATCTCCAACTACCGCCCCACCCATGATCTCCGACCTGCCCCTACAATCTCCACCCCCCCACGATCTCCGACCCCACCACGATCTCCGACCCCCACCACGATTTCCGACCCCCCCACGATCTCTGACCCCACCACGATCTCCGATCCCCCCCCCATGATCTCCGACCCCTCCATGATCTCCGACCCCCCCCACGATCTCTGAACCCCCACGTTCTCCAACCCCACAGTGATCTCCTACCTCCCCCACCATGATTTCCAACCTGCCCCTACAATCTCCCACCCCCCCCGCCCGAGGAACTCCAACCCCACCATGTTCTCCGACCCCCCCAACGATCTCCAACCTGACCCATGATCTCTGACCCCCCCACACCATCTCCAACGCCCCCACGACCTCCGAACCCCCCACAACCTCCGACCCCCCGTGATCTCTAACCCCACCACGATCTCCGTCCCCCCATGATCTCCAAACCCTCCCTATGATGACACCCGATCCCCCAGATGACTCCGGACCTCCGGTGAACCCGACGACTCCCGACCCCAACCCCCGATGACCCCCCAATGACTACCGACCCCCCCCCACCGGTGACCCCCAACCCCGAACTCCCGCCCCCCTCCACCGTCCAACACTTACCTGCTCGCATCATCTCCCTTGCTCTTCTCCCGTCCGACTGAGACCAGCCTGTCAATCCGGACGGCCTCTCGGGCGGAAAACTGTCAAAATCAATACTAAAAGACGTCCTGACGTCAAAATCGTAAGGACATCCGGGAAACCCGGACTCGGGGAATTCGCCCCCCGCCGACTTCCCAGTGAAAATTTAGGCCGTCGTCTTCGATCCCCGCCACAAACTCTTTTCCCTCGCTGCTAATTCCACCCATCCCCCCACCTCCCTGGCCGCTGTCTCCGGCCGAAACAGACGCAGCTCTCCCCCTCCCCCTCCTCGCCCCCCTCCGCGTCCCCCCCTCCGCGTCCCCCCCTCCGCCGCCTGTCTGGGGTCACAGGGTCAGGTCACTCAATCTCCCAGAGTGCAATGCGGCCCGAGCTGTCGATGGGTCCCGTTCAACCGACTCCTGGAATCGGGGAACCCAGGACCGGAACTGGCCCAGGACACGCCCCGAACTCCCTTCCTAACCCCCTCAACACCTTCCCCTTCCCCCTCAACACCTTCCCTTCCCCCTCAACCCCTCCCCCTCCCCTCAACAACTTCCCCTCCCCCCTCAACCCCTTCCCCTCCCTCTCACCCCCTTCCCCTCCCCCCTGAACCCCCTTCATAACCCCCTCAACCCCTTCCCCTCCCCCTCAACCCCTTTCCCGCCCTGTCAATCCCTTCCCCTCCCCCTGAACCCTCTCCCTCCCCCCTCAACCCCTTCCCCTCCCCCTCCCCCCTCCCCCTCCCCCTCCCCCTGATCCCCTTCCCACAGACACACAGTCAGGACCCAGATCAGGAGACCAGGACACTTTCTGCAGCAGCTTTTATTGTTGTCCAGAGTAAAGCATCAAATCCTTTCCTGGATCTTATGACACTTTCCAGAGCTGTAAACTCAGATTCTTTGATGTCAGCACGTTGCAGTTACAGAGAAATCTGTGCACAGGAAAATCATCCAAATAAAATAAAACCGTCTTATTCCCCCTGTCGCTGGGAATTACACAGTGAGAGATATATTCATCAACACAAACTGCGATTCATACAAAAACTACATGGAACATTGTGGGATTGCAAGAAAATAACTTCATCTTAATACAAAAGAATCGATAAACGCACTAACACTCTCCACTCACTGCTCAGGATTATTCCCCCATCGCTCTGATGCGCTCCAGGATTACACACAACGGTCACTAAAGCCCAGGTTGTAGGCCGCTCGAAGCCGGCCCACAGATTTCCTCAGGTCACGATGTACCGTCAGCAATCCCTCGCAGTGAGTGAGGGAGGGAGGGAGAGGGAGGGAAGCAGTGAGGGAGTGAGTGAGGAGTGAGTGAGTGGAATGGAGGGAGTGAGTGAGGGAGAGAGGGTGTGATTGACTGAGGGAAAGAGTGAAGGAGGATGTGACTGAGTGATGGAGTGAGTGGGGGAGGGAGGGAGTGAGGGAAGGAGTGAGTGAGGAGTGAGTGACTGAGTGTGGAGTGAGGGAGGGAGTGAAGGAGTGAATGACAGTGAGTGAGGGAGTGAGTAGGGAGGGAGCGAGGTGAGGGATTGAGTGAGTGAGTGGGGGAGGGAGTAAGTGAGGGAGTGAGTAGGGAGGGTATGAGGGAAGGAGTGAGTGAGGGGCGAGGGAGGGAGCGACAAGCGAGGGCCGCAACAGAGCGGGGAACGGCCTCCTCTGAGCTCCACAAATTTTCTGCCGTGTTTCCTACATTCCAACAGTGACCACACTTCAAAAGTACTTCATTGTCTGTAAAGCGCTTTGGGACGTCCTGAGGTGGTGAAAGGCGCTATATAAATGCAAGTCTTTCTTTCTTTCTTCTTTCCCAAAGCTGGCCATCCGAGGCCAGGCTGGCGATTGGAGAATGAATATTAGCAGCTGCCTCCCTCCCTCCCTCCCTCCGGCGGGGGGTCTGAAAGTACAGTCCCCACTGACTGCCCATTCCTTCAGGGCTCGAAGATACAGTCGGGCTCGGTGGGTGGGTGGGTGGGCTCAGGCCTGGGTTACAGTTTGCCTTTCCCGGGCTGGAGGACGGGGACCGTGTTTAACGGGGACGTAGTAAACGCAGTGAAACAATATTCTCCATTAAAAAGTTATTGGAACAGGCGTTATCAATTTTAGAAAAGTGTTATTGAACCATGGCAACAGGACGTCTTGTGAATTTCTGTATCGACACAACCTACTGCTGGAATATAATTTTATTTTTTTCGGTTCAGCAGCAATTATATTGAAATGTATTCCCCGTATCCAGAAGATGTTCCTACTCCTGGTCTGTTGAATACATAGATAGGAGTTTACACTGAATGTTTCATGGTCTTTCAGATATAAATTGGGGCCAACACCTCTTGTGCTGAGATCTGACAGATTGTTACCCTGGCAACAGAGGAAATCACTCACTGAAAATAACTGAAAGGGAAGTAACAAAACCAACATCACGTGTTCTGAGTTTAGTTGAGACTAATTGATATCTCCCCGCAGTCTACAACTTTCCTCCTTTCCAAATTTAACATAATTTCTCTGATTTTGAATTCTATCCCTCCAGTAATGAGCCCCAGTGCTTGGTTTGATTCTATGTATTTTGGCAGTAATTTAAATGGTCCCTGTTAACAGTTACAGATTTAGATGGTTTAAGACAATCAGGTTTTCAGAGCAAATCGGGCCTATTTCTGACAATGTGACTATTGGGGCAGAAAAGTGGCAAATGGAATTCAATCCAGAGAAGTGTGAGGTAATGCATTTGGGGAGGGCAAACAAGGCAAGGGAATACAAAATAAATGGGAGGATACTGAGAGGTGTGGAGGAACAAAGGGACCTTGGAGTGCATGTCCACAGATCCCTGAAGGTAGCAGGACAGGCAGATAAGGTGGTTAAGAAGGCATATGGAATATTTTCCTTTATTAGCCGAGGCAGAGTAAAAGGACTAGGCAGGTAGAGCAGGAGTCCCCTGGGGCCATCTCCCTCTCAAACAGATATTCTGCTTTGGATGCTGTTGGGGGAGATGGCTTATCAGGGGAAAGCAGCAAGAGCCAGGTTCGGGGCACCACGAGTGGCTCTGCTGCACAGGAGGGGAGAAAGAAGAGTGGCAGGGCTATAGTGATAGGAGATTCCATTGTAAGGGGAACAGATAGGCGTTTCTACGGCCGCAAACGTGACTCCAGGATGGTATGTTGCCTCCCTGGTGCTAGGGTCAAGGATGTCACGGAGCGGCTGCAGGGCATTCTGGAGGGGGAGGGTGAACAGCCAGTAGTCGTGGTCCATATTGGTACCAACGACATAGGTAAAAAAAGGGATGAGGTCCTGCAAGGTGAATTTAAGGAGTTAGGAGATAAATTAAAAAGCAGGACTTCAAAGGTAGTGATCTCAGGATTACTACCGGTGCCACGTGCTAGTGAGTATAGGAACAGGAGAATAGACAGGATGAATGTGTGGCTGCAGGGATGGTGTAGGAGGGAGGGATTTAGATTCCTGGGACATTGGGACCGGTTCTGGGGAAGGTGGGACCTGTACAAGCGTGACGGGTTACACCCGAGCAGGACCGGGACAAATATTCTCGCGGGGGTGTTTGCTAGTGCTGTTGGGGAAGGTTTAAACTAGAGTGGCAGGGGGATGGGAACCTGAGCGGGGAGTCAGAAGGGAATAAAGTTGAGAGCAGCAAGAGAGGGGAAGACCCAGGGGAAATCTACAATACAAATAGTACAAACAGATGTTCAAGAACAAGTGAAAGGGAAAAGCATAGAGCAGCGGCAAGAAAGTGTACTTTAGGCACTTTAGATACTTTAGGCACGACAGATAAAATGAAAACTCGAAGGCGTAAGGCGATTAACCCAGTATCAAAGCTGTGGCAGGGGGTTGGGAACCTGAGCAGGGAGACAGAGGAAAGCATATCAGGAAGGGATAGAAGGTATGGAGTAAAAGGTAAAGTGTTAAAAAAGGAAAAAGCAGGAACTAAGTGTCACAAAACATATTTGAAAGTTCTTTATCTGAATGCACGTAGCATTCGTAACAAAATGGACGAGTTAACGGCACAAATAACTATGTATGGGTATGATCTTGTGGCCATTACAGAAACATGGCTGCAGGGTGACAACGACTGGGAATTAAATATGCCAGGGTATTTAACAATCAGGAAGGACAGGCAGGAAGGAAGGGGAGGTGGGGTGGCTATGTTAATAAGGGAAGGAATCACTGTAATACAGACAAAAGATATTGGGACAAAGGATCAGGATAATGAAACAGTTTGGGTAGAGATAAGGAATAATAAGGGGCAAAAAACACTCGTGGGCGTAGTATATAGGCCTCCTAATAGTTGCAACTCTGCTGGAAGAAGTATTAATCAGGAAATAGTCGGGGCATGTAATAAGGGAACAGCTATAATTATGGGGGATTTTAACTATCATATTAACTGGACAAATCAAATTGGGCAGGGTAGCCTTGAGGAAGAGTTTATTGAGTGTATTAGGGATGGATTTCTTGAGCAGTATGTAACTGAACCAACAAGGGGGCAAGCAACCTTGGACCTGGTCCTGTGTAATGAGCCAGGATTAATTAATAATGTCCTAGTTAAGGATCCCCTTGGAATGAGTGACCATAACATGGTTACATTCCATATCCAATTCGAGGGTGAGAAGGTTGGTTCTCAAACAAGCGTACTGAGCTTGAATAAAGGAGACTATGATGGTATGAGAGTGGAATTGATTAAAGTGGACTGGGAAAATAGATTAAAGGGTAAGACGGTACATGAGCAGTGGTGTTCATTTCAGGAGTTATTTTACAACTTTCAAAACAAATATATTCCACTGAGGAAAAAAGGGTGTAAAAGAAATGACAGCCATCCGTGGCTAAGTAAAGAAATTAAGGATTGTATCCGACTAAAAACAAGGACATATATGGTAGCCAAACTTAGTGGGAGGATAGAAGATTGGGAAGTCTTCAAAAGACAGCAAAAAGTAACAAAAGGATTGATTAAGAAAGGGAAGATAGATTATGAAAATAAATTAGCAAAAAATATAAAAACAGATAGCAAGAGTTTCTACAGTTATATAAAAAGAAAAAGGGTGGCTAAGGCAAACGTAGGTCCTTTAGAGGATGAGACCGGGAAATTAATGGTGGGAAACATGGAGATGGCAAAAATGCTGAACAAATATTTTGTTTCAGTCTTTACGGTAGAGGACACTAAGAATATCCCAACACTGGACAAACAGGGGGCTCTGGGGGGGAGGAGCTAAATATGATTAAAATCACTAAGGAATTGGTACTCAGTAAATTAATGGGACTCAAGGCGGATAAATCCCCTGGACCTGATGGCTTACATCCTAGGGTCTTGAGGGAAGTGGCAGTAGGGATTGTGGATGCTTTGGTAATAATTTTCCAAAATTCTCTGGACTCGGCAAAGGTCCCGGCAGATTGGAAAACTGCTAATGTAACACCCTTATTTAAAAAGGGTAGTAGGCAGAAGGCTGGAAATTATAGACCAGTTAGCTTAACATCTGTGGTGGGTAAAATTTTGGAGTCTATTATTAAGGAGACAGTAGCGGAACATTTGGATAAACATAATTTAATAGGACAAAGTCAGCATGGCTTTATGAAGGGGAAGTCATGTCTGACAAATTTGCTTGAGTTCTTTGAGGATATAACGTACAGGGTGGATAAAGGGGAACCAGTGGACGTAGTATATTTGGACTTCCAGAAGGCATTCGACAAGGTGCCACATAAAAGATTATTGCTCAAGATAAAGAATCACTGGATTGGGGGTAATATTCTGGCATGGGTGGAGGATTGGTTATCTAACAGGAAGCAGAGAGTTGGGATAAATGGTACATTCTCGGACTGGCAACCTGTAGCCAGTGGTGTTCCACAGGGGTCGGTGCTGGGTCCCCAACTCTTTACAATCTATATTAACAATTTGGAGGAGGGGACCGAGTGTAACATATCAAAGTTTGCAGATGATACAAAGATGGGAGGGAAAGTAGAGAGTGAGGAGGACATAAAAAACCTACAAGGGGATATAGACAGGCTGGGTGAGTGGGCGGAGATTTGGCAGATGCAATACAATATTGGAAAATGTGAGGTTATGCACTTTGGCAGGAAAAATCGGAGAGCAAGTTATTATCTTAATGGCGAGAAACTGGAAAGTAGTGCAGTACAAAGGGATCTGGGGGTCCTAGTGCAAGAAAATCAAAAGGTTAGTTTGCAGGTGCAGCAGGTGATCAAGAAGGCCAACGGAATGTTGGCTTTTATTGCTCGGGGGATAGAATATAAAAACAGGGAGGTATTGCTGCAGTTATATAAGGTATTGGTGAGACCGCACCTGGAATACTGCATACAGTTTTGGTGTCCATACTTAAGAAAAGACATACTTGCTCTCGAGGCAGTACAAAGAAGGTTCACTCGGTTAATCCCGGGGATGAGGGGGTGGACATATGAGGAAAGGTTGAATAGATTGGGACTCTATTCATTGGAGTTCAGAAGAATGAGAGGCGATCTTATTGAAACATATAAGATTGTGAAGGGGCTTGATCGGGTGGATGCGGTTAGGATGTTCCCAAGGATGGGTGAAACTGGAACTAGGGGGCATAATCTTAGAATAAGGGGCTGCTCTTTCAAAACTGAGATGAGGAGAAACTTCTTCACTCAGAGGGTAGTAGGTCTGTGGAATTTGCTGCCCCAGGAAGCTGTGGAAGCTACATCATTAAATAAATTAAAAACAGAAACAGACAGTTTCCTAGAAGTAAAGGGAATTAGGGGTTACGGGGAGCGGGCAGGAAATTGGACATGAATTTAGATTTGAGGTTCGGATCAGATCAGCCATGATCTTATTGAATGGCGGAGCAGGCTCGAGGGGCCGATTGGCCGACTTCTGCTCCTATTTCTTATGTTCTTATGAGGCATAGAATATAAGAGCAGGGAGA
Source organism: Heptranchias perlo (assembly GCF_035084215.1). Classification (NCBI taxonomy): domain Eukaryota; kingdom Metazoa; phylum Chordata; class Chondrichthyes; order Hexanchiformes; family Hexanchidae; genus Heptranchias; species Heptranchias perlo. The sequence continues at coordinate 22,169 of NW_027139506.1, read as the reverse complement.
TTATACAGGAATTGTATAAAATACTAGTTAGGCCACAGCTTGAGTACTGCGCACAGTTCTGGTCACCACATTACAGGAAAGATGTGATTGCACTGGAGAGGGTACAGAGGAGATTGATGAGGATGTTGCCAGGACTGGAGAATTTTGGCTGTGAGGAAAGATTGGATAGGCTGGGGTTGTTTTCCTTGGAACAGAGGAGGCTGAGGGGTGATTTAATTGAGGTCTACCAAATTATGAGGGGCCGAGATAGATAGGATAGGAAGGACCTATTTCCCTGAGCAGAGAGGTCAATAACCAGGGGGCATAGATTTAAAGCGATTGGTAGAAGGATTAGAGGGGAGCTGAGGAAAGATTTTTTCACCCAGAGGGTGGTGGGGGTCCGGAACTCACTGCCTGAGAGGGTGGTAGAGGCAGAAACCCTCAACTCATTTAAAAAGTACCTGGATGTGCTCTTGAAGTGCTGTAACCTACAAGGCTTTGGACCAAGAGCTGGAAAGTGGGATTAGGCCGGGTGGCTCATTTTCGGCCGGCATGGACACAATGGGCCGAATGGCCTCCTGTGCCGCAAATTTTCAATGATCCTATGATTCTAACCCTGGTTAGACCACACTTGGAGCACTGTGCGCAGTTCTGGTCTCCATATTATAAAAAGGATATAGAGGCACTGGAGATGGTGCAAGAAAGATTCACAAGGATGACACCAGAACTGAGAGGTTTTATTAGGAAAGACAGGCTGGGGGTCTTTTCTCTAGAAAAGAGAAGGCTGAGGGGTGACCTGTTAGAGATCGTTAAGATTATGAAATGGTTTGATGGGTAGACATAGAGAAGATGTTTCCACTTGTGGGGGAGACCAAAACTCGGGGCCATAAATATAAGATAGTCATTAATAAATCCAACAGGGAATTCAGGAGAAACTTCTTGACCCAGAGAGTGGTGAGAATGTGGAACTCGCTCCCATATGGAGTAGTTGAGGTGAAACGTATCGATGCATTTATGGGGAATCCAGATAAACACATGAGGGAGAAAGGAAGAGAAGGATATGCTGATAGGATGAGATCAAGTAGGGAGGGAGGAGGCTCGTGTGGAGCATAAACACCGGCATAGACCAGTTGGGCCGAATGGCCTGTTTCTGTGCTGTACATTCTCTGTAATTCTATGTGTGGAGAATGGGAAGGAGATGAGGAAATGGAGAGAGAACATTGATGTTGGACAATGGGGGAGGGTAACATTGAGCAGAGGCGAGTGATGCTGCTACGATGAAGGATCTTCGTTTGCCGAGAGAACAAACAACATACAAATTCCAGAAAAACAATGGAGACAGGGAAGCAATGATTATATCGTCACAACACAGGGCTTTCAATTTACCTCAGGGCCAGGCCTCATCGCCAGGGAAAGGTCGGACCGGGTCTGATCTCTGGGGAAAGGTCGGACCGGGTCTGATCTCTGGGGAAAGGTCGGACCGGGTCTGATCTCCGGGGAAAGGTGGGACCGGGTCTGATCTCCGGGGAAAGGTCGGACCGGGTCTGATCCCTGGGGAAAGGTCGGACCGGGTCTGATCTCCGGGGAAAGGTGGGACCGGGTCTGATCTCCGGGGAAAGGTCGGACCGGGTCTGATCCCCGGGGAAAGGTCGGACCGGGTCTGATCTCTGGGGAAAGGTCGGACCGGGTCTAATCTCTGGGGAAAGGTCGGACCGGGTCTGATCCCCGGGGAAAGGTCGGACCGGGTCTGATCTCTGGGGAAAGGTCGGACCGGGTCTGATCTCTGGGGAAAGGTCGGACCGGGTCTGATCTCTGGGGAAAGGTCGGACCGGGTCTGATCTCTGGGGAAAGGTCGGACCGGGTCTGATCTCTGGGGAAAGGTCGGACCGGGTCTGATCCCCGGGGAAAGGTCGGACCGGGTCTGATCTCCGGGGAAAGGTCGGACCGGGTCTGATCTCCGGGGAAAGGTCGGACCGGGTCTGATCTCCGGGGAAAGGTCGGACCGGGTCTGATCTCTGGGAAAGGTCGGACCGGGTCTGATCTCTGGGGAAAGGTCGGACCGGGTCTGATCTCCGGGGAAAGGTCGGACCGGGTCTGATCTCTGGGGAAAGGTCGGACCGGGTCTGATCTCCGGGGAAAGGTCGGACCGGGTCTGATCTCTGGGGAAAGGTCGGACCGGGTCTGATCTCCGGGGAAAGGTCGGACCGGGTCTGATCTCCGGGGAAAGGTCGGACCGGGTCTGATCCCCGGGGAAAGGTCGGACCGGGTCTGATCTCTGGGGAAAGGTCGGACCGGGTCTGATCTCCGGGGAAAGGTCGGACCGGGTCTGATCTCCGGGGAAAGGTCGGACCGGGTCTGATCTCCGGGGAAAGGTCGGACCGGGTCTGATCTCTGGGGAAAGGTCGGACCGGGTCTGATCTCCGGGGAAAGGTCGGACCGGGTCTGATCTCCGGGGAAAGGTCGGACCGGGTCTGATCTCCGGGGAAAGGTCGGACCGGGTCTGATCTCTGGGGAAAGGTCGGACCGGGTCTGATCTCTGGGGAAAGGTCGGACCGGGTCTGATCCCCGGGGAAAGGTCGGACCGGGTCTGATCTCTGGGGAAAGGTCGGACCGGGTCTGATCTCTGGGGAAAGGTCGGACCGGGTCTGATCTCTGGGGAAAGGTCGGACCGGGTCTGATCTCTGGGGAAAGGGGAGCTGATTCCTTTTGCTCAGCCCTATCGCAGGTTCCTTTTTGTTTCTTTATCTTGTTTTGGGCTGAAATCTGAAGGGTGAAGGAAGGAGGCGAGAGTGGAGATTGTAACAGGAACTGACCGAGGCAAACGTTGTGATGGTCCAGCTCTGCTGACGGGTTTCGGTGATAGCCCAGTCGGCACAACTGGCAGTGTCGGCCTCTCGTGTTGTGCTTACAGCTCACGCAAATGGTGGTGGTGAGCAGCTCGATGTAACTGCACCGGTTCGAGTGGCCGAAACATTCACAGTCTTGCAAGGAAAAGACAGAAAGTGTAGACGGGACGTAGACAGGACGTAGACGGGTCGTAAACTGCGAGCGGGTCACATGCTGCAGGAATGAGAGGTGGAGAGGAAATGTCTGGAATGGGAGGGAGGGGAGACACTGAGACTTTTAGCAGTGAGGGGAGAACATCAGACTCCTGGCTCGATACGGTCACATTGAATCAGGCAGATGGTGATGGATGGGAACGTTCCAGGGTTTATAGAGTCCGGTGGTGTGGCTCAGTGGGCAGCTGAGAGAGTGTTGCACTGTCGGAGGGGCAGTATTGAGGGAGTGCTGTCATGTCAGTGGGGCATTACTGAGGAAGAGCTGCACTGTTGGAGGGGCAGTACTGAGGGAGTGCCATCTTTCAGATGAGACGTTAAACTGAGGCCCCGTCTGCCCTCTCAGGTGGATATAAAAGATCTCATTGCACTATTTCAAAGAAGAACAGGGGAGTTCTCCCAGGTGACCTGGCCAATATTTATCCCTCAACCAACATCACTAAAAAAACAAATTATCTGCTCATTATTTCAGAGATTTCAGAGCGCTGAGAACAGCTGAGAGGAGCCGAGCGGAGCTGCGACCGAGTTCGAAGTGACGTCAGGAATCAGATCGGGACGCGACACAGGGGAGGCACCTGATTGGTGAGTAGGTTCAGGTGAGTATTTCTACTTATCGACAGTAACTGAAGTAAAAAGAAAGGGAAGGTCTGCAGGTCTTATAGGAAGTAGCGTTTATTTTATAGTGAATCAAGGTCCCTGGTGTAGTTAACATTCTCTAAATTGAGAACAATTTAAAGGAGTAAACTCCTTAAAGGGAGTGGTAAGTAGTTTTTCTTTCCTTTTTTTTTCTCTTGACATTGTAGTTGTTCTTAAGCTAATTTAAGGGTTAAGTCATGGCAGGAGATCCCACAGCCGTGTCATGTTCCTCTTGTGGGATGTGGGAATTCAGGGCTCCTTCCTGTATCCCTGATTCCTTCACCTGCGGGAAGTGTGTCCAGCTGCAGCTATTGTTTGACCGCTTGACGGCTCTGGAGCTGCGGATGGACTCACTTTGGAGCATCCGCGATGCTGAGAAAGTCGTGGATAGCACGTTCAGTGAGTTGGTCACACCGCAGATAAAAATTACTGAGGGAGATAGTGAATGGGTGACCAACAGACAGAGGAAGAGTAGGAAGGCAGTGCAGGGGTCCCCTGCGGTCATCTCCCTCCAAAACAGGTATACCGTTTTGGATACTGTTGGCGGAGATGGCTCACCAGGGGAAGGTGGCAGTGGCCAGGTTCATGGCACCGTGGCTGGCTCTGCTGCACAGGAGGGCAGGAAAAAGAGTGGCAGAGCTATAGTGATAGGGGACTCGATTGTAAGGGGAATAGACAGGCGTTTCTGCGGACGCAACCGAGACTCCAGGATGGTATGTTGCCTCCCTGGTGCAAGGGTCAAGGATGTCTCGGAGCGGCTGCAGGACATTCTGGAGGGGGAGGGTGAACAGCCAGTTGTCGTGGTGCATATAGGCACCAACGATATAGGTAAAAAACAGGATGAGGTCCTACAAGCTGAATTTAGGGAGTTAGGAGTTAAACTAAAGAGTAGGACCTCAAAGGTAGTAATCTCAGGATTGCTACCAGTGCCACGGGCTAGTCAGAGTAGGAATGACAGGATAGCTAAGATGAATACGTGGCTTGAGAGATGGTGCAAGAGGGAGGGATTCAAATTCCTGGGCCATTGGAACCGGTTCTGGGGGAGGTGGGACCAGTACAAATTGGACGGTCTGCATCTGGGCAGGACTGGAACCAATGTCCTAGGGGGAGTGTTTGCTAGTGCTGTTGGGGAGGGTTTAAACTAATGTGGCAGGGGGATGGGAACCGATGCAGGAAGTCAGTGGGAAATAAAGTGGTGACAGAAACAAAAGGCAGTAAGGGAGAGTGTACAGAACATGACCGGACAGATGGTCTGAGAAAGCAGGGCAAAGACCAAGGGAAGACTAGATTAAACTGCATTTATTTCAATGCAAGAAGTCTGATGGGCAAGGCAGATGAACTCAGGGCATGGATGGGTACATGGGACTGGGATGTTATAGCTATTACTGAAACATGGCTAAGGGAGGGGCAGGACTGGCAGCTCAATGTTCCAGGGTACAGATGCTATAGGAAAGATAGAGCAGGAGGTAAGAGAGGAGGGGGAGTTGCGTTCTTGATTAGGGAGAACATCACGGCAGTAGTGAGAGGGGATATATCCGAGGGTTCGCCCACTGAGTCCATATGGGTAGAACTGAAAAATAAGAAGGGAGAGATCACTTTGATAGGATTGTACTACAGACCCCCAAATAGTCAACGGGAAATTGAGGAGCAAATATGTAAGGAGATTACAGACAGCTGCAAGAAAAATAGGGTGGTAATAGTAGGGGACTTTAACTTTCCCAACATTGACTGGGACAGCCATAGCATTAGGGGCTTGGATGGAGAGAAATTTGTTGAGTGTATTCAGGAGGAATTTCTCATTCAGTATGTGGATGGCCCGACTAGAGAGGGGGCAAAACTTGACCTCCTCTTGGGAAATAAGGAAGGGCAGGTGACAGAAGTGTTAGTGAGGGATCACTTTGGGACCAGTGATCATAATTCCATTAGTTTTAAGATAGCTATGGAGAAGGATAGGTCTGGCCCAAAAGTTAAAATTCGAAATTGGGGAAAGGCCAATTTTGATGGTATTAGACAGGAACTTTCAGAAGTTGATTGGGAGAGTCTGTTGGCAGGCAAAGGGACGTCTGGTAAGTGGGAGGCTTTCAAAAGTGTGTTAACCAGGGTTCAGTGTAAGCACATTCCTTATAAAGTGAAGGGCAAGGCTGGTAGAAGTAGGGAACCTTGGATGACTCGGGAGATTGAGGCACTAGTCAAAAATAAGAAGGAGGCATATGACATGCATAGGCAGCTGGGATCAAGTGGATCCCTTGAAGAGTATAGAGATTGCCGGAGTAGAGTTAAGAGAGAAATCAGGAGGGCAAAAAGGGGATATGAGATTGCTTTGGCAGATCAGGCAAAGGTGAATCCAAAGAGCTTCTACAAATACATAAAGGGCAAAAGGGTAACTAGGGAGAGAGTAGGGCCTCTTAAGGATCAACAAGGTCATCTATGTGCGGAACCACAAGAGATGGGTGAGATCCTGAATGAATATTTCACATCGGTATTTACGGTTGAGAAAGGCATGGATGTTAGGGAACTTGGGGAAATAAATAGTGATGTCTTGAGGAGTGTACATATTACAGAGAGGGAGGTGCTGGAAGTCTTAACGCGCATCAAGGTAGATAAATCTCCGGGACCTGATGAAATGTATCCCAGGACGTTATGGGAGGTTAGGGAGGAAATTGCGGGTCCCCTAGCAGAGATATTTGAATCATCCACCGCTACAGGTGAGGTGCCTGAAGATTGGAGGGTAGCAAATGTTGTGCCTTTGTTTAAGAAGGGCGGCAGGGAAAAGCCTGGGAACTACAGACCAGTGAGCCTGACATCTGTAGTGGGTAAGTTGTTAGAGGGTATTCTGAGGGACAGAATCTACAGGCATTTGGAGAGGCAGGGACTAATTAGGAACAGTCAGCATGGTTTTGTGAGAGGAAAATCATGTCTCACGAATTTGATTGAGTTTTTTGAAGGGGTAACCAAGAAGATAGATGAGGGCTGTGCAGTAGACGTGGTCTACATGGACTTCAGCAAAGCATTTGACAAGGTACCGCATGGTAGGTTGTTACATAAGGTTAAATCTCATGGGATCCAAGGTGAGGTAGCCAATTGGATACAAAATTGGCTTGACGACAGAAGACAGAGGGTGGTTGTCGAGGGTTGTTTTTCAAACTGGATGCCTGTGTCCAGCGGTGTGCCTCAGGGATCGGTGCTGGGTCCGCTGTTATTTGTTATTTATATTAATGATTTGGATGAGAATTTAGGAGGCATGGTTAGTAAGTTTGCAGATGACACCAAGATTGGTGGCATTGTGGACAGTGAAGAAGGTTATCTAGGATTGCAACGGGATCTTGATAAATTGGGCCAGTGGGCCGATGAATGGCAGATGGAGTTTAATTTAGATAAATGTGAGGTGATGCATTTTGGTAGATCGAATCGGGCCAGGACCTACTCCGTTAATGGTAGGGCGTTGGGGAGAGTTATAGAACAAAGAGATCTAGGAGTACAGATTCATAGCTCCTTGAAAGTGGAGTCACAGGTGGATAGGGTGGTGAAGAAGGCATTCAGCATGCTTGGTTTCATTGGTCAGAACATTGAATGCAGGAGTTGGGATGTCTTGTTGAAGTTGTACAGGGCATTGGTGAGGCCACACTTGGAGTACTGTGTACAGTTCTGGTCACCCTATTATAGAAAGGATATTATTAAACTAGAAAGAGTGCAGAAAAGATTTACTAGGATGCTACCGGGACTTGATGGTTTGACTTACAGGGAGAGGTTAGACAGACTGGGACTTTATTCCCTGGAGAGTAGGAGGTTAAGGGGTGATCTTATAGAAGTCTATAAAATAATGAGGGGCATAGATAAGGTCGATAGTCAAAATCTTTTCCCAAAGGTAGGGGAGTCTATAACGAGGGGGCACAGATTTAAGGTGAGAGGGGAGAGATACAAAAGGGTCCAGAGGGGCATTTTTTTCACTCAAAGGGTGGTGAGTGTCTGGAACGAGCTGCCAGAGGCAGTAGTAGAGGCGGGTACAATTTTGTCTTTTAAAAAGCATTTGGACAGTTACATGGGGAAGATGGGTATCGAGGGATATGGGCCAAGTGCAGGCAATTGGGACTAGCTTAGTGGTATAAACTGGGCGACATGGACATGTTGGGCCGAAGGGCCTGTTTCCATGTTGTAACTTCTATGATTCTATGATTCTATTCATTGCTGATATTAAGACCATAAGAGATAGGAGCAGGAGTAGGCCATTCAGCCCCTCGAGCCTGCTCCGCCATTCAATAAGATCATGGCTGATCTGATTTTTACCTCAACTCTACTTTCCCGCCCTTTCCCCATATCCTCTGACTCCCTCGCTGATCAAAAATTTGTCTAACTCAGCCTTGAATGTATTCAATGACTCAGCCTCCACAGCTTCTTGGGGTAAAGAATTCCAAAGATTCACAACCCTCTGGGAGAAGAAATTCCTCCTCATTTCCGTCTTAAATGGGCGACCCCTTATTCTGAGACTATGCCCCCTAATTTTAGATTCCCCCATGAGGGGTAACATCCTCTCAGCATCTACCCTATCGAGTCCCCTCAGAATCTTGTGTGTTTCAATAAGATCTCCTCTCATTCTTCTAAACTCCAATGAGTTTAGACCCAACCTGTTCAATCTTTCCTCATAAGACAACCCTTCCATACCCGGAATCAACCTCGTGAACCTTCTCTGAACTGCCTCCAATGCAAGTATGTCCTTCCTTAAATAAGGGCACCAGAACTGTACGCAGTACTCCAGGTGTGGTCTCACCAGCACCCTGTACAGTTGTAGCATGACCTCCCTGCTTTTATACTCCATCCCCCTAGAAATAAAGACCAATATTCCATTTGCCTTCCGGATTACCTGCTGCACCTGCATGTTGACTTTTTGTGTTTCATGTACGAGGACATCCAGATCCCTCTGTACCGCAGCATTTTGTAATATTTCTCCATTCAAATAATATTTTGCTTTTTTATTTTTCCTCCCAAAGTGGATGACTTCACATTTTCCCACATTATATTCCATCTGCCAAATTTTTGCCCATTCGCTTAACCTGTTAATATCCCTTTGCAGACACTTTGTGTCCTCATCACAACTTGCTTTTCCACCTATCTTTGTATCATCAGAAAATTTGGCCACAAGACACTCTGCTTCTTCATCCAAGTCATTGATATATATTGTAAATAGTTGAGGCCCCAGCACTGATCCCTGCGGCACCCCACTAGTTACAGATTGCCATTTTGAAAATGGCCCTTTTATCCCGACTCTTTGTTTTCTGTTAGTTAGCCAATCCTCTATCCATGCCAGTATATTGCCCCCAACACCATGAGCTCTCATCTTGTGCAGTAATCTTTTATGTGGCACCTTATCGAATGCCTTTTGGACATTCAAATATACTGCATCCATTGGTTCCCCTTTCTCCACCCTGCCCGTTACTTCCTCAAAGAACTCTAATAAATTTGGCAGACACGATTTCCCCTTCATAAAACCATGTTGACTTTCCTTGATTGTATTATGAGTCTCCAAATGTCCTGCTACTACTTCCTTAATAATCGTTACCTGCTCTCTGTCTCACTCCCTTCTTGAATAGGGGCGTTACGTTTGCGGTTTTCCAATCCGCTGGGACCTTTCCAGAATCTAGTGAATTCTGGAAGATTACAACCAATGCATCCACTATTTCTGTAGCCACTTCCTTTATGACATTCGGATGCAAGGCATCAGGTCCAGGTGACTTGTCAGCCTTTAGACCCATTAGTTTACCGAGTACTTTTTCTCTAGTGATAGTGATCGTTTTTAGTTCCACCCTCCCCTTTGCCCCTTGATTTTCGACTATTATTGGTATATTATTAGTGTCTTCTACTGTGAAGACAGATACAAAATATCTGTTCAGTTCCTCTGCCATTTCCTTGTTTTCCATTATTATTTCCCCAGTCTCATCCTGTAAGGGACCAATGTTTACTTTCGTTACCCTCTTCCTTTTTATATACTTGTAGAAACTTTTACTGTCAGTTTTTATGTTACTTGCTAGTTTACTCTCATAATTTATTTTCTGCCTCTTTATTATTCTGTTAGTCATCCTTTGCTGGTTTTTAAAGTTTTCCCAATCTTCGGGCGTACCAGTAATCTTTGCAATGTTGTATGCTTTTTCTTTTAACCTGATACCATCCTTGACTTCCTTAGTTAGCCATGGTTGGTTCACCCTTTTTGTGGAGTCTTTCCTCCTCACAAGGATATATTTTTGTTGCAGGTCATAAAATATCTTTTTAAATGTTTGCCACTGCTTATCCACCATCATACCATCTAATCTGTTCACCCAGTCCACTTTAGCCAATTCCGCCCTCATTCCTTTATAATTGCCCTTATTTAAGTTTGATACAATAGTTTCAGGCCCAAGATCCTCGCTCTCAAACTGGATGTGAAATTCTATCATGTTATGATCATTGCTTCCCAAGGGATCCTTTACTTTGAGATCATCAATTAAACCTGTTTCGTTACCCATTACCAGATCCAAAATGTGGAGATGCCGGTGATGGACTGGGGTTGACAATTGTAAACAATTTTACAACACCAAGTTATAGTCCAGCAATTTTATTTTAAATTCACAAGCTTTCGGAGATTTTCTCCTTCCTCAGGCAAACATTTGCCTGAGGAAGGAGAAAATCTCCGAAAGCTTGTGAATTTAAAATAAAATTGCTGGACTATAACTTGGTGTTGTAAAATTGTTTACAACAGATCCAAAATGGCCTGTTCCCTGGTTGGTTCCCCGACGTATTGGTCCAAGAAACAGTCCCTAATACACTCTATGAACTCCTCCTCAGGGCTATTTTTGCCAATTTGATTTGTCCAATCTATGTGAAAGTTAAAATCGCCCATGATTATTGCATTACCTTTTTTATAAGCCCCCCTTATTTCCTGATTAATATTTTGCTCTACAGTGTAGCTACTGTTAGGGGGCCTATATACTACTCCCACCAGTGATTTATTTCCCTTGCTATTTCTTACCTCCACCCAAATTGATTCAAAATCTTGATCTTCTGAGCTAAGATAATTTCTCAGCAAAGCCTTTGACAAGGTATCGCATGGGAGGTTGTTACATAAGGTTAAATCTCACGGGATCCAAGGTGAGGTAGCCAATTGGATACAAAATTGGCTTGACTTGTAGAGGGTTGTTTTTCAAACTGGAGGCCTGTGTCCAGCGGTGTGCCTCAGGGATCGGTGCTGGGTCCGCTGTTATTTGTTATTTATATTAATGATTTGGATGAGAATTTAGGAGGCATGGTTAGTAAGTTTGCAGATGACACCAAGATTGGTGGCATTGTGGACAGTGAAGAAGGTTATCTAGGATTGCAACGGGATCTTGATAAATTGGGCCAGTGGGCCAATGAATGGCAGATGGAGTTTAATTTAGATAAATGTGAGGTGATGCATTTTGGTAGATCGAATCGGGCCAGGACCTACTCCGTTAATGGTAGGGCGTTGGGGAGAGTTATAGAACAAAGAGATCTAGGAGTACAGGTTCATAGCTCCTTGAAAGTGGAGTCACAGGTGGATAGGGTGGCGAAGAAGGCATTCGGCATGCTTGGTTTCATTGGTCAGAACATTGAATGCAGGAGTTGGGATGTCTTGTTGAAGTTGTACAGGACATTGGTAAGGCCACACTTGGAATACTGTGTACAGTTCTGGTCACCCTATTATAGAAAGGATATTATTAAACTAGAAAGAGTGCAGAAAAGATTTACTAGGATGCTACCGGGACTTGATGGTTTGACTTATAGGGAGAGGTTAGATAGACTGGGACTTTTTTCCCTCGCGAGTAGGAGGTTAAGGGGTGATCTTATTGAAGTCTATAAAATAATGAGGGGCATAGATAAGGTAGATAGTCAAAATCTTTTCCCAAAGGTAGGGGAGTCTATAACGAGGGGACATAGATTTAAGGTGAGAGGGGAGAGATACAAAAGGGTCCAGAGGGGCAATTTTTTCACTCAAAGGGTGGTGAGTGTCTGGAACGAGCTGCCAGAGGCAGTAGTAGAGGCGGGTACAATTTTGTCTTTTAAAAAGCATTGGGACAGTTACATGGGTAAGATGGGTATAGAGGGATATGGGCCAAGTGCAGGCAATTGGGACTAGCTTAGTGGTATAAACTGGGCGACATGGACATGTTGGGCCGAAGGGCCTGTTTCCATGTTGTAACTTCTATGATTCTATGATTCTATATCAATTTCATCCTTTATTAACTGAGCTCCCCCACCACCTTTACCTTTTTTTCCTATCCTTCTGAAATGTTAAATAACCCTGAATATTTAGCTCCCAACCTTGGTCACCTTGCAACCACGTCTCTGTAATGGCCACGAGATCATACCCATTTGTTTCTATTTGTGCCGTCAATTCATCTATCTTATTACGAATGCTGCATGCGTTCAGATAAAGAACCTTTAATTTTGTCTTTTTACCATTCTTTCCTACCCCGGCCCCATTTGCTCGTGCACTCTTATGTTTGTACGCTCTGTCCCTTCCTGACTCACTCTGTTTATCATTACCTCCATCACTTTCCTGTGCCACTTCCTTGTCTTTTCTCTTTATCAATCTAAACTTCGCCTCACCTGAGCCCTCCCCCCCTCTATTTAGTTAAAAGCCTTCTCTACCGCCCTCGATATTCAGTTTGCCAGAACACTGGTCCCAGCATGGTTCAGGTGAAGCCCTTCTCAACGGAACAGTTCTCTCTTTCCCCAGTACTGGTGCCAGTGCCCCATGAATCAAAACCCACTTCTCCCACACCAATCATTGAGCCACGCATTCATCTCTCTGATCTGATTTACCCTGTGCCAATCTGCTCGTGGCTCAGGTAATAATCCGGAGATTATCACCTTTGTGGTTCTGCTTTTTAATTTAGTCCCTTGCTGCTCAAACTCCCTCAGCAGAACCTCTTTCTTAGTCCGACCTATATTGTTGGTACCTACATGGACCACGACAACTGGATCCTCCCCCTCCCACTCCAAGTTTCTCTCCAGCCCTGAGGAGATGTCCTTAACCCTGGCACCGGGTCGGCAACACAGCCTTCGGGACTCTCGCTCCTGGCTGCAGAGAACAGTGTCTATCCCTCTAACTATACTGTCGCCTACGACAACCACATTCCTTTTTACTCCCCCCACTTGAATGGCCCCCTGAACCACGGTGCTGTGGCCAGTTTGCTCATCCTCCCTGCAGTCGCTGCACTCGTCCACAAGAGCTGCAAGAACCTCATATCTATTGGACAAGTGCAGAGGCTGATGCTCCTGCAATGCTACCTCCTGGATCCCCGTACCTGCCTCACTTGCAGTCACACCCTCCTGTCTCTGACCATGTGCCAATTCTGCAGTATTTAGTCGAAGGGGTGTGACTGCCTCCTGAATCAAAGTGTCCGGGTAACTTTCTCCCTCCCTGATGCCTCACAATGTCTGCAGCTCGGACTCCACCTGTGATGTTTGGGGGGTGATGTTTGGGGGGTGATGTTTGGGGGGTGATGTTTGGGGGGTGATGTTTGGGGGGTGATGTTTGGGGGGTGATGTTTGGGGGGTGATGTTTGGGGGGGGTGATGTTTGGGGGGCGATGTTTGGGGGGCGATGTTTGGGGGGTGATGTTTGGGGGGTGATGTTTGGGGGGTGATGTTTGGGGGGACGGTGATGTTTGGGGGGACGGTGATGTTTGGGGGGTGATGTTTGGGGGACGGTGATGTTTGGGGGGACGGTGATGTTTGGGGGGACGGTGATGTTTGGGGGGTGATGTTTGGGGGACGGTGATGTTTGGGGGGTGATGTTTGGGGGGTGATGTTTGGGGGGTGATGTTTGGGGGGTGATGTTTGGGGGGTGATGTTTGGGGGATGGTGATGTTTGGGGGGTGATGTTTGGGGGGTGATGTTTGGGGGGTGATGTTTGGGGGGTGATGTTTGGGGGGTGATGGTTGGGGGGTGATGTTTGGGGGGTGATGTTTGGGGGTGATATTTGGGGGGTGATGTTAGGGGTTGATGTTTGGGGGGTGATGTTTGGGGGGTGATGTTTGGGGGTGATGTTTGGGGGTGATGTTTGGGGGGTGATGTTTGGGGGGGTGATGTTTGGGGGGTGATGTTTGGGGGACGGTGATGTTTGGGGGTGAAGTTTGGGGGTGATATTTGGGGGGTGATGTTAGGGGTTGATGTTTGGGGGGTGATGTTTGGGGGGTGATGTTTGGGGGTGATGTTTGGGGGTGATGTTTGGGGGGTGATGTTTGGGGGGGTGATGTTTGGGGGTTGATGTTTGGGGGGTGATGTTTGGGGGGTGATGTTTGGGGGACGGTGATGTTTGGGGGGTGATGTTTGGGGGGTGATGTTTGGGGGGTGATGTTTGGGGGACGGTGATGTTTGGGGGGGTGATGTTTGGGGGGACGGTGATGTTTGGGGGTGATGTTTGGGGGGTGATGTTTGGGGGACGGTGATGTTTGGGGGTGATGTTTGGGGGGTGATGTTTGGGGGGGTGATGTTTGGGGGGGTGATGTTTGGGGGGTGATGTTTGGGGGGTGATGTTTGGGGGGGTGATGTTTGGGGGGGTGATGTTTGGGGGACGGTGATGTTTGGGGGGACGGTGATGTTTGGGGGGGTGATGTTTGGGGGACGGTGATGTTTGGGGGGGTGATGTTTGGGGGGTGATGTTTGGGGGGTGATGTTTGGGGGGACGGTGATGTTTGGGGGGGTGATGTTTGGGGGGACGGTGATGTTTGGGGGGGTGATGTTTGGGGGGTGATGTTTGGGGGGTGATGTTTGGGGGGACGGTGATGTTTGGGGGGTGATGTTTGGGGGGGTGATGTTTGGGGGGTGATGTTTGGGGGGTGATGTTTGGGGGACGGTGATGTTTGGGGGGTGATGTTTGGGGGGTGATGTTTGGGGGGTGATGTTTGGGGGGGTGATGTTTGGGGGGTGATGTTTGGGGGGTGATGTTTGGGGGGGTGATGTTTGGGGGGTGATGTTTGGGGGGTGATGTTTGGGGGGTGATGTTTGGGGGTGATGTTTGGGGGGTGATGTTTGGGGGGTGATGTTTGGGGGGTGATGTTTGGGGGGTGATGTTTGGGGCGTGATGTTTGGGGGGACGGTGATGTTTGGGGGGACGGTGATGTTTGGGGGGACGGTGATGTTTGGGGGGTGATGTTTGGGGGACGGTGATGTTTGGGGGGTGATGTTTGGGGGGTGATGTTTGGGGGGGTGATGTTTGGGGGGTGATGTTTGGGGGGTGATGTTTGGGGGGACGGTGATGTTTGGGGGGTGATGTTTGGGGGGTGATGTTTGGGGGGGTGATGTTTGGGGGGTGATGTTTGGGGGGTGATGTTTGGGGGGTGATGTTTGGGGCGTGATGTTTGGGGGGACGGTGATGTTTGGGGGGACGGTGATGTTTGGGGGGACGGTGATGTTTGGGGGGTGATGTTTGGGGGGTGATGTTTGGGGGGTGATGTTTGGGGGGGTGATGTTTGGGGGGTGATGTTTGGGGGGTGATGTTCGGGGGGTGATGTTTGGGGGGTGATGTTTGGGGGGGTGATGTTTGGGGGGGTGATGTTTGGGGGGGGTGATGTTTGGGGGGGTGATGTTTGGGGGGGTGATGTTTGGGGGGTGATGTTTGGGGGACGGTGATGTTTGGGGGACGGTCATGTTTGGGGGGTGAAGTTTGGGGGGGGTGATGTTTGGGGGGTGATGTTTGGGGGGTGATGTTTGGGGGGTGGTGATGTTTGGGGGGTGATGTTTGGGGGGTGATGTTTGGGGGGTGATGTTTGGGGGGTGATGTTTGGGGCGTGATGTTTGGGGGGGTGATGTTTGGGGGGTGATGTTTGGGGGGTGATGTTTGGGGGGTGATGTTTGGGGGACGGTGATGTTTGGGGGGTGATGTTTGGGGGGGGTGATGTTTGGGGGGTGATGTTTGGGGGGTGATGTTTGGTGGGACGGTGATGTTTGGGGGTGATGTTTGGGGGGACGGTGATGTTTGGGGGGTGATGTTTGGGGGGACGGTGATGTTTGGGGGGACGGTGATGTTTGGGGGGGTGATGTTTGGGGGGACGGTGATGTTTGGGGGGTGGTCTTTGGGGGTGATGTTTGGGGGTGATGTTTGGGGGTGATGTTTGGGGGGTGATGTTGGGGGGACGGTGATGTTTGGGGGGTGATGTTTGGGGGGTGATGTTTGGGGGACGGTGATGTTTGGGGGGTGAAGTTTGGGGGGTGATGTTTGGGGGGTGATGTTTGGGGGGTGATGTTTGGGGGGTGATGTTTGGGGGGTGATGTTTGGGGGGTGATGTTTGGGGGGTGATGTTTGGGGGAGTGATGTTTGGGGGGTGATGTTTGGGGGGTGATGTTTGGGGGGCTGATGTTTGGGGGGTGATGTTTGGGGGGTGATGTTTGGGGGGTGATGTTCGGGGGGTGATGTTTGGGGGGTGATGTTTGGGGGGGTGATGTTTGGGGGGTGATGTTTGGGGGGGTGATGTTTGGGGGGTGATGTTTGGGGGGGGTGATGTTTGGGGGGTGATGTTTGGGGGGTGATGTTTGGGGGACGGTGATGTTTGGGGGGACGGTGATGTTTGGGGGGACGGTGATGTTTGGGGGGTGATGATGTTGGGGACGCTGATGTTTGGGGGGTGATGTTTGGGGGGTGATGTTTGGGGGGCTGATGTTTGGGGGTGATGTTTGGGGGGTGATGTTTGGGGGGTGATGTTCGGGGGGTGATGTTTGGGGGGTGATGTTTGGGGGGGTGATGTTTGGGGGGTGATGTTTGGGGGGGGTGATGTTTGGGGGGTGATGTTTGGGGGGGTGATGTTTGGGGGGTGATGTTTGGGGGGTGATGTTTGGGGGACGGTGATGTTTGGGGGGTGATGTTTGGGGGGTGATGTTTGGGGGGTGATGTTTGGGGGGTGATGTTTGGGGGGGTGATGTTTGGGGAGTGATGTTTGGGGGGGTGATGTTTGGGGGGTGATGTTTGGGGGGTGATGTTTGGGGGGTGATGTTTGGGGAGTGATGTTGGGGGGTGATGTTTGGGGGGTGATGTTTGGGGGACGGTGATGTTTGGGGGGTGATGTTTGGGCGGTGATGTTTGGGGGGGGTGATGTTTGGGGGGGTGATGTTTGGGGGGACGGTGATGTTTGGGGGGTGATGTTTGGGGGGTGATGTTTGGGGGGTGATGTTTGGGGTGACGGTGATGTTTGGGGTGACGGTGATGTTTGGGGGGGGGTGATGTTTGGGGGGGGTGATGTTTGGGGGGTGATGTTTGGGGGGGGTGATGTTTGGGGGGTGATGTTGGGGGGTGATGTTTGGGGGGTGATGTTGGGGGGGGTGATGTTTGGGGGGTGATGTTTGGGGGGTGATGTTTGGGGGGTGATGTTTGGGGGGACGGTGATGTTTGGGGGGTGATGTTGGGGGGACGGTGATGTTTGGGGGGTGATGTTTGGGGGGTGATGTTTGGGGGGTGATGTTTGGGGGGACGGTGATGTTTGGGGGGTGATGTTTGGGGGGGTGATGTTTGGGGGGTGATGTTTGGGGGGTGATGTTTGGGGGTGATGTTTGGGGGGTGATGTTTGGGGGGGTGATGTTTGGGGGTGATGTTTGGGGGGTGATGTTTGGGGGGGTGATGTGTGGGGGTGTGTTTGGGGGGGTGATGTTTGGGGAGTGATGTTTGGGGGGGTGATGTTTGGGGGGGTGATGTTGGGGGGGTGATGTTTGGGGGGGTGATGTTTGGGGGGGTGATGTTTGGGGGTGATGTTTGGGGGGTGATGTTTGGGGGGTGATGTTTGGGGGGGTGATGTTTGGTGGGACGGTGATGTTTGGGGGGTGATGTTGGGGGGTGATGTTTTGGGGGGTGATGTTTGGGGGGGTGATGTTTGGGGGGACGGTGATGTTTGGGGGGGTGATGTTTGGGGGGTGATGTTTGGGGTGAGGTGATGTTTGGGGGGGGTGTGTTTGGGGGGGTGATGTTTGGGGGGGTGATGTTTGGGGGGGGTGATGTTTGGGGGTGATGTTTGGGGGGGGTGATGTTTGGGGGGTGATGTTTGGGGGGTGAAGTTTGGGGGGGTGTGTGGGGGGTGATGTTTGGGGGGTGATGTTTGGGGGGTGATGTTTGGGGGTGATGTTTGGGGGGGTGATGTTTGGGGGTGGATGTTTGGGGGGAGTGATGTTTGGGGGGTGATGTTTGGGGGACGGTGATGTTGGGGGGGTGATGTTTGGGGGGTGATGTTTGGGGGGGGGTGATGTTTGGGGGGGTGATGTTTGGGGGGTGATGTTTGGGGGGGTGATGTTTGGGGGGGTGATGTTTGGGGGGTGTGTTGGGGGGGTGATGTTGGGGGGGTGATGTTTGGGGGGTGATGTTTGGGGGGGGTGATGTTTGGGGGGGTGATGTTTGGGGGGGGTGGGGGGGGTGTGTTTGGGGGGTGATGTTTGGGGGGGTGTGTTTGGGGGGGTGATGTTTGGGGGGGACGGTGATGTTTGGGGGGTGTTGTTTGGGGGGGTGATGTTTGGGGGGTGATGTTGGGGGTGATGTTTGGGGGGTGATGTTTGGGGGGTGATGTTTGGGGGGTGATGTTTGGGGGGGGTGGGGTGATGTTTGGGGGGTGATGTTTGGGGGGGTGATGTTTGGGGGGTGATGTTTGGGGGGGTGATGTTTGGGGGGTGATGTTGGGGGGTGATGTTTGGTGGGGGTGATGTTTGGGGGGTGATGTTTGGGGGGTGATGTTGGGGTGGGTGATGTTTGGGGGGGGTGATGTTTGGGGGGGTGATGTTTGGGGGGGTGATGTTTGGGGGGTGATGTTTGGGGGGGGTGATGTTTGGGGGGTGATGTTTGGGGGGTGATGTTTGGGGGGGTGATGTTTGGGGGGGTGATGTTTGGGGGTGATGTTTGGGGGGTGATGTTTGGGGGGTGATGTTTGGGGGGTGATGTTTGGGGGTGATGTTTGGGGGGTGATGTTTGGGGGGTGATGTTTGGGGGTGATGTTTGGGGGGTGATGTTTGGGGAGTGATGTTTGGGGGGGGTGATGTTTGGGGGGTGATGTTTGGGGGGTGTGTGTTGGGGGGTGATGTTTGGGGGGTGATGTTTGGGGGGTGATGTTTGGGGGGTGATGTTTGGGGGGGTGATGTTTGGGGGGGGGATGTTTGGGGGGTGATGTTTGGGGGGTGATGTTTGGGGGACGGTGATGTTTGGGGGGGTGATGTTTGGGGGGTGATGTTTGGGGGGTGTGTTTGGGGGTGATGTTTGGGGGTGATGTTTGGGGGGGTGATGTTTGGGGGGTGAGTTTGGGGGGGTGATGTTTGGGGGGTGATGTTTGGGGGGTGATGTTTGGGGGGTGATGTTTGGGGGGTGATGTTTGGGGGGTGTGTTTGGGGGTGATGTTTGGGGGGTGATGTTTGGGGTTGATGTGGGGGGGGTGATGTTTGGGGGGTGATGTTTGGGGGGTGATGTTTGGGGGGTGATGTTGGGGGGGGTGATGTTTGGGGGGTGTGTTGGGGGTGGTTTGGGGGGGGGTGTTTGGGGGGTGATGTTTGGGGGGGTGATGTTTGGGGGGGTGATGTTTGGGGGGGTGATGTTTGGGGGGGTGATGTTTGGGGGGTGATGTTTGGGGGGTGATGTTTGGGGGGGGTGATGTTTGGGGGGTGATGTTTGGGGGGGGTGATGTTTGGGGGTGATGTTTGGGGGGGTGATGTTTGGGGGGTGATGTTGGGGGGGTGATGTTTGGGGGGTGATGTTTGGGGGGGTGTGTTTGGTGGGGGGGTGATGTTTGGGGGGTGATGTTTGGGGGGGTGATGTTTGGGGGGTGATGTTTGGGGGGTGATGTTTGGGGGGTGATGTTTGGGGGGTGATGTTGGGGGGGGATGTTTGGGGGGTGATGTTTGGGGGGGTGATGTTTGGGGGGTGATGTTTGGGGGGGTGATGTTTGGGGGGTGATGTTTGGGGGGTGATGTTTGGGGGTGATGTTTGGGGGGGTGATGTTTGGGGGGTGATGTTTGGGGTGGGTGATGTTTGGGTGGGTGATGTTTGGGGGGGGTGATGTTTGGGGGGGTGATGTTTGGGGGGGTGATGTTTGGGGGGTTGATGTTTGGGGGACGGTGTGTTGGGGTGACGGTGATGTTGGGGGGGGTGATGTTTGGGGGGTGATGTTTGGGGGGTGATGTTTGGGGGGGTGATGTTGGGGGGTGATGTTTGGGGGGTGATGTTTGGGGGGTGATGTTTGGGGGGGTGATGTTTGGGGGGTGATGTTTGGGGGGTGATGTTTGGGGGTGATGTTTGGGGTGACGGTGATGTTTGGGGGGGGTGATGTTTGGGGGGGTGTGTTGGGGGGTGATGTTTGGGGGGTGATGTTTGGGGGGGTGATGTTTGGGGGGTGATGTTTGGGGGGGGTGATGTTTGGGGGTGATGTTTGGGGGGTGATGTTTGGGGGGGGTGATGTTTCGGGGGTGATGTTTGGGGGGTGATGTTTGGGGGGGTGATGTTTCGGGGGGTGATGTTTGGGGGGTGATGTTTGGGGGGGGACGGTGTGTGTGGGTGTTGGGGGACGGTGATGTTTGGGGTGAGGTGATGTTTGGGGGGTGATGTTTGGGGGGTGATGTTTGGGGGGGTGATGTTTGGGGGGTGATGTTTGGGGGGTGATGTTTGGGGGGTGATGTTTGGGGGGTGATGTTTGGGGGGTGATGTTTGGGGGGTGATGTTTGGGGGGACGGTGATGTTTGGGGGGTGATGTTTGGGGGGTGTGATGTTTGGGGGGAGGTGATGTTTGGGGGTGATGTTTGGGGGGGTGATGTTTGGGGGGTGATGTTTGGGGGGTGATGTTTGGGGGGGTGATGTTTGGGGGGTGATGTTTGGTGGGGTGATGTTTGGGGAGTGATGTTTGGGGGGGTGATGTTTGGGGGTGATGTTTGGGGGTGATGTTTGGGGGGTGATGTTGGGGGGTGATGTTTGGGGGTGATGTTGGGGGGGTGATGTTTGGGGGGTGATGTTTGGGGGGTGATGTTTGGGGGGGTGATGTTTGGGGGGTGATGTTTGGGGGGTGATGTTTGGGGGGTGATGTTTGGGTGACGGTGATGTTTGGGGGGGGTGATGTTTGGGGAGTGTGTTTGGGGGGGTGATGTTTGGGGGTGATGTTTGGGGGGACGGTGATGTTTGGGGGGTGATGTTTGGGGGGTGATGTTTGGCGGGTGATGTTGGGGGTGATGTTTGGGGGAGGTGATGTTTGGGGGGTGATGTTTGGGGGGTGATGTTTGGGGGGAGGTGATGTTTGGGGGGTGATGTTTGGGGGGTGATGTTTGGGGGGTGATGTTGGGG
Organism: Heptranchias perlo; assembly: GCF_035084215.1. NCBI lineage: Eukaryota > Metazoa > Chordata > Chondrichthyes > Hexanchiformes > Hexanchidae > Heptranchias > Heptranchias perlo. Next base: position 1,218 of record NW_027139506.1, on the reverse strand, counting down.
GTGATGTTTGGGGGTGATGTTTGGGGGTGATGTTTGGGGGAGGGGTGTGGGGGTGTGTTTGGGGGGGTGATGTTTGGGGGGACGGTGTGGTTGGGGGGGTGATGTTTGGGGAGTGATGTTTGGGGGAGTGATGTTTGGGGGGGTGATGTTTGGGGTGGGTGATGTTTGGGGGGTGATGTTTGGGGGGTGATGTTTGGGGAGTGATGTTTGGGGGGTCGATGTTTGGGGGTGATGTTTGGGGGTGGGGTGATGTTTGGGGGTGTGTTTGGGGGGTGATGTTTGGGGGGTGATGTTTGGGGGTGGATGTTTGGGGGTGATGTTTGGGGGGTGATGTTTGGGGGGGTGTGTTTGGGGGGTGATGTTTGGGGGTGATGTTTGGGGCGGTGATGTTTGGGGGGTGATGTTTGGGGTGAGTTGGGGGTGATGTTTGGGGGGGTGTTTGGGGGTGATGTTTGGGGAGTGATGTTTGGGGGGTGATGTTTGGGGGGTGATGTTTGGGGGGTGATGTTTGGGGGGGTGATGTTTGGGGGGGTGATGTTTGGGGGTGATGTTTGGGGGAGTGATGTTTGGGGGGTGATGTTTGGGGGGGTGATGTTTGGGGGTGATGTTTGGGGGGGTGATGTTTGGGGGGGGGTGATGTTTGGGGGGGTGATGTTTGGGGGTGATGTTTGGGGGGTGATGTTTGGGGGGGTGATGTTTGGGGGTGATGTTTGGGGGTGATGTTTGGGGGACGGTGATGTTTGGGGGGTGATGTTTGGGGGGGTGATGTTTGGGGGACGGTGATGTTTGGGGGGGTGATGTTTGGGGGGAGGTGATGTTTGGGGGGGTGATGTTTGGGGGGTGATGTTTGGGGGGTGATGTTTGGGGGGTGATGTTTGGTTTGGGGGGTGATGTTTGGGGGTGATGTTTGGGGGGGTGATGTTTGGGGAGGTGATGTTTGGGGGGTGATGTTTGGGGGGTGATGTTTGGGGCGGTGATGTTTTGGGGTGTGTTTGGGGTGATGTTTGGGGGTGATGTTTGGGGGGGTGATTTTTGGGGGGTGATGTTTTGGTGGGGTGATGTTTGGGGGGGTGATGTTTGGGGGGTGATGTTTGGGGGGTGATGTTTGGGGGGTGATGTTTCGGGGGGTGATGTTTCGGGGTGATGTTTTCGGGGGTGATGTTTGGGGGACGGTGATGTTTGGGGGGACGGTGATGTTTGGGGGTGACGGTGATGTTA
>NW_027139505.1:9230000-9283646 GCF_035084215.1 Heptranchias perlo | reverse complement strand
TCTTCACTCTCCCTCACCTTCTGCCCTGAGCTGGGAGCCTCCACTTCCACCTTCTCTCTCCTCACCTTCTGCCCTGAGCTGGGAGCCTCCACTTCCACCTTCACTGTACCTCACCTTCTGCCCTGAGCTGGGAGCCTCCACTTCCACCTTCTCTGTACCTCACCTTCTGCCCTGAGCTGAGAGCCTCCACTTCCACCTTCTCTCTCCTCACCTTCTGCCCTGAGCTGGGAGCCTCCACTTCCACCTTCACTGTACCTCACCTCTGCCCTGAGCTGGGAGCCTCCACTTCCACCTTCACTCTCCCTCACCTTCTGCCCTGAGCTGGGAGCCTCCACTTCCACCTTCTCTCTCCCTCACCTTCTGCCCTGAGCTGGGAGCCTCACTTCCACCCTTCTCTCTCCCTCACCTTCTGCCCTGAGCTGGGAGCCTCCACTTCCACCTTCTCTCTCCCTCACCTTCTGCCCTGAGCTGGGAGCCTCCACTTCCACCTTCTCTCTCCCTCACCTTCTGCCCTGAGCTGGGAGCCTCCACTTCCACCTTCTCTGTACCTCACCTTCTGCCCTGAGCTGGGAGCCTCCACTTCCACCTTCACTCTCCCTCACCTTCTGCCCTGAGCTGGGAGCCTCCACTTCCACCTTCTCTCTCCCTCACCTTCTGCCCTGAGCTGGGAGCCTCCACTTCCACCTTCACTCTCCCCTCACCTTCTGCCCTGGGCTGGGAGCCTCCACTTCCACCTTCACTCTCCCTCACCTTCTGCCCTGAGCTGGGAGCCTCCACTTCCACCTTCTCTCTCCCTCACCTTCTGCCCTGAGCTGGGAGCCTCCACTTCCACCTTCACTCTCCCTCACCTTCTGCCCTGAGCTGGGAGCCTCACTTCCACCTTCTCTCTCCTCACCTTCTGCCCTGAGCTGGGAGCCTCCACTTCCACCTTCACTCTCCCTCACCTTCTGCCCTGGGCTGGGAGCCTCCACTTCCACCTTCACTCTCCCTCACCTTCTGCCCTGAGCTGGGAGCCTCCACTTCCACCTTCACTCTCCCTCACCTTCTGCCCTGAGCTGGGAGCCTCCACTTCCACCTTCACTCTCCACCACCTTCTGCCCTGAGCTGGGAGCCTCCACTTCCACCTTCACTCTCCCTCACCTTCTGCCCTGAGCTGGGAGCCTCCACTTCCACCTTCTCTCTCCTCACCTTCTGCCCTGAGCTGGGAGCCTCCACTTCCACCTTCTCTGTACCTCACCTTCTGCCCTGAGCTGAGAGCCTCCACTTCACCTTCTCTCTCCCTCACCTTCTGCCCTGAGCTGGGAGCCTCCACTTCCACCTTCACTCTCCCTCACCTTCTGCCCTGAGCTGGGAGCCTCCACTTCACCTTCTCTCTCCCTCACCTTCTGCCCTGAGCTGGGAGCCTCCACTTCCACCTTCACTCTCCCTCACCTTCTGCCCTGAGCTGGGAGCCTCCACTTCCACCTTCACTCTCCCTCACCTTCTGCCCTGAGCTGGGAGCCTCCACTTCCACCTTCACTCTCCCTCACCTTCTGCCCTGAGCTGGGAGGCTCCACTTCCACCTTCACTCTCCCTCACCTTCTGCCCTGAGCTGGGAGCCTCCACTTCCACCTTCTCTCTCCCTCACCTTCTGCCCTGAGCTGGGAGCCTCCACTTCCACCTTCTCTGTACCTCACCTTCTGCCCTGAGCTGGGAGGCTCCACTTCCACCTTCACTCTCCCTCACCTTCTGCCCTGAGCTGGGAGCCTCCACTTCCACCTTCACTGTACCTCACCTTCTGCCCTGAGCTGGGAGCCTCCACTTCCACCTTCTCTCTCCCTCACCTTCTGCCCTGAGCTGGGAGCCTCCACTTCCACCTTCACTCTCCCTCACCTTCTGCCCTGAGCTGGGAGCCTCCACTTCCACCTTCACTGTACCTCACCTTCTGCCCTGAGCTGGGAGCCTCCACTTCCACCTTCTCTCTCCCTCACCTTCTGCCCTGAGCTGGGAGCCTCCACTTCCACTTCTCTCTCCCTCACCTTCTGCCTGAGCTGGGAGCCTCCACTTCCACCTTCTCTCTCCCTCACCTTCTGCCCTGAGCTGGGAGCCTCCACTTCCACCTTCTCTCTCCCTCACCTTCTGCCCTGAGCTGGGAGCCTCCACTTCACCTTCTCTCTCCCTCACCTTCTGCCCTGAGCTGGGAGCCTCCACTTCCACCTTCACTCTCCCTCACCTTCTGCCCTGTGCGTTGTTGCTGCCTTCCCCCTAGGTTAGGCTCCTAACTTAACTTTCTCAATCATAAAGTCTTGGAAGTTTACGGCACAGAAGGAGGCCATGCGGCCATCGTGTCTGTACCGGCTGAAAACGAGCTGCCCAGCCTAATCCCACTTTCCAGCACTTGGTCCGTAGCCTTGTAGGTTACAGCACTTCAGGTGCACATCCGGGTACTTTTGAAATGAGGCAGTGAGTTCCAGACCCCCCACCACGTACTGGGTGAAAAAATTTCTCCTCAGCTCCCCTCTAATCCTTCTACCAATAACTTTAAATCTATGCCCCCTGGTCACTGACCCACTGGTAAGGGAAATAGGTCCTCCCTATCCACTCCATCTGGGCCTCTCGTGATTTTATACACTCAATTAAACCTCCCCTCAGCCTCCTCTGTTCCAAAGAAAACAACCCCAGCCTATCCAATCTTTCCTCATAGCTAAAATTCTCCAGTCCTGGCAGCATCCTCGTAAACATCCTCTGCACCCTCTCTAGTGCAATCACATCCTTCCTGTAATGTGGTGACCAGAACTGTACACAGTACTCAAGCTGTGTCTAACTAGTGTTTTTTTACAGTTCCAGCATAACATCCCTGCTCTTATATTCTGTGCCTCGGCTAATAAAGGAAAGTATCCCGTATGCCGCCTTAACCACCTTATCTACCTGTCCTGCTACCTTCAGGGATCTGTGGACATGCACTCCAAGGTCCCTCTGTTCCTTTACACCTCTCAGTATCCTCCCATTTATTGTGTACTGCCTTGTCTTGTTTGCCCTCCCCAAATGCATTACCTCACACTTCTCCGGATTGAATTCCATTTGCCACTTTTCTGCCCATCTGACCAATCCATTGATATCTTCCTGCAATCTACAGCTTTCCTCTTCACTATCAATCACACGGCCAACTTTTGTATCATCTGCAAACCTCTTACTCATGCCCCCTACATTTAAGTCTAAATCATTGATACATACCACAAAAAGCAAGGGACCGAGAGTACTGAGCCCTGTGGAGCCCCACTGGAAACAGCCTTCCAGTCACAAAAACACCCATCAACCATTACCCTTTGCTTCCTGCCACTGAGCCAATATTGGATCCAACTTGCCACTTTCCCTTGGATCTCATGGGCTTTTACTTTTCTGACCAGTCTGTCATGTGGGACCTTGTCAGAAGCCTTGCTAAAATCCATGTGGACGACATCAAATGCACTTCCCTCATCGACCCTCCTTGTTACCTCTTCAAAAAATTCAATCAGGTTAGTCAGACACGACCTTCCCGTAACAAATCCATGCTGACGGTCCTTGATTAATCCGTGCCTTTCTAAATGACGATTAATACTGTCCCTCAGAATTTTTTCCAATAATTAGCCCAGGTTAGACTGACTGGCCTGTAATTACTCGGTCTATCCTTTCTCCCTTTTTAAACAACGGTACAACTTTAGCAATCCTCTGGCACCACGCCTGTATCCAGTGAGGATTGGAAGTGATGGTCAGAGCTTCTGCTATTTCCTCCCTTGCTTCTCTTAACAGCCTGAGATGCTAATCCCCTTAATACTTCCTCTCTCACTATGTTATCCCATCCAATATTTCACACTCCTCCTCCTTAACTACAATCGCTGCATCGCCCTCTCTTTTGTGAAGACAGATACAAAGTATTCATTAAGAACCATACCCACATCTTCTGCCTCTCCACATAGGTTACCTTTTTGGTCTCTAATAGGCCCTACTCTTTCCTTAGTTATCCTCTTGCTCTTAATGTATTTATGAAACGTTTTTGGATTTTCCTTGATTTTACTTGCCAATATTTTTTCATGCTCTCTCTTTGCTTTCCTAATTTCCTTTTTAATTTCACCCCTGTACTTTCTGTACTCCTCTCGGCTTTCTGTAGTATTGAGCTCTCGGGATCTGACACAAGCTTCCCTTTTTTGGCTTCTCCTACCCTTTATGCTCCTTGTCATGTAGATTTGGGAGTCCCACCCTTTTTCTTTGGGGGAACTTATTTGCCCTGAACAGTCACTATCTCCCCCTTGAATGCCTCCCACTGCTCTGACACTGATTTACCTTCAAGTAGCTGTTTTCAGTCCACATTTGCTAAATCACTTCTCAGTTTAGTAAAATTGGCCTTTCCCCAATTGAGAACTTTTACTCCTGTTCTCTCTTTGTCCTTTTCCATAACTACACTAAATCTAACTGAATTATGATCACTACCACCAAAATGCTCTCCCACTGATTCTCCTTCCTCCTGCCCAACTTCATTCCCTAACACTAAGTCAGAGAATTGTCCCCTCTCTTGTTGGGCTAAAAAAAGTTCTCCTAGAATGCATTTTAAGAATTCTGCGCCCTCTATACCTTTTACACTGTTTGTATCCCAGTTAATATTCGGGTAGTTGAAATCCCCCACTATTACTGCCCTATTATTTTTGCACTTCTCAGAAATTTGCCTACATATTTGCTCTTCTATCTCCCTCTGCCTGTTTGGGGGTCTATAGTACACTCCCAGCAGTGTGATTGCCCCTTTTTTGTTCTTCAGTTCCACCCATATGGCCTCATGTGATGATCCTTCTAACATATCATCCCTCCTCACGGCTCTGTAATTGTTCCTTTAAGCAATATTTCCACCCCCCCTCCTCCTCTTTATCCCCCTCTCTAACTCGTCTGTAAACCCTGTAACCAGGAATGTTTGAGCTGCCATTCCTGCCCCTCTTTAAGCCATGTTTCAGTAATAGCTCTGATATCGTACTGCCACGTGTCTATCTGTGCCCTCAGCTCACCTGCCTTATTCACTAGACTCCTTCCATTGTGATATATACCATTAAGCACGGCCAAACTCCTTTGTTGTCTATTTTCTAGCCTTTGTTTCCTCTGCCTTCCAAACTCACCTTACTCATTTTCTGCCTTCTATTTCCAGCTCTGCTTCTCTCCCTTCTGAATCTACGCTCAGGTTCCATCCCCCTGCCAAACTAGTTTAAACCCTCCCCAACAGCACTAGCAAACCTCCCCACAAGGATATTGACTGGATTGAATTCCATTTGCCACTTTTCTGCCCACCTGACTAGTCCATTTATATCTTCCTGCAGTCTCCAGCTTTCCTCCTCACTATCAACCATACAGCCAATTTTTGTATCCTCTGCAAACTTATTAATTATGCCCCCTACATTTAAGTCTAAATCACTTGTACATACTACAAAAAGCAAGGGACCTAATATTGAGCCCTGTGTAGCCCACTGGAAACAGCTTTCTGTCACAATACCACCCATCAACCATTACCCTTTGCTTCCTGCCGCTGAGCCAATTTTGGATCCAACTTGCCACTTTCTTTTGGATCCCCATGGGCTTTTACTTTTCTGACCTGTCTGCCATGTAGGACCTTGTCAGAAGCCTTGCTAAAATCCATGTAGACTACATCAAACGTGTTACCCTCATCGATCCTCCTTGTTCCCGCTTCAAAAAAATTCAATCAGGTTAGTCAGACACGACCTTCCCGTAACAAATCCATGCTGACTGTCCTTGATTAATCCGTAAGGCTAAAGGTGCAGGTGGTACAGGAGCAGAGTCCAGATTACGTCTTCTCCAGTGACTCGAGGTGCACAGCACTGGTACATCCAGCCTGGATGTTGGAGAGGGGCTACCTGGACCCAGCTCCCCTTCACTGGGGGCCTGGACTACTCCATCTCTGGGTATCTGTGGCCCACATGGGTCTGGCATCTGGGAGGGGGATTTGGTTCGGTGGGGAGAGAGAGGCGGGGTTTCGGTCGGGAGAGAGGCGGGGTTCAGTGGGGAGAGGTGTGGAGAGGAGATGTTCAGTGTGGGGAGAGGCGGGGTTCGGTGGGAGAGGTTCGGTGGGGAGAGGTTCGGTGGGGAGAGGTTCGGTGGGGAGATGTTCAGTGTGGGGAGAGGTTCGGTGGGGAGAGGTTCGGTGGGGAGAGGTTCGGTGGGGAGAGGTTCGGTGGGGAGAGGTTCGGTGGGGAGAGGTTCGGTGGGGAGAGGTTCGGTGGGGAGAGGTTCGGTGGGGAGAGGTTCGGTGGGAGAGGAGAGGTTCGGCGGGGTTCGGCGGGGAGAGGTTCGGCGGGGAGAGGTTCGGTGGGGAGAGGTTCGGTTCGGCGGGGTTCGGTGGGAGAGGTTCGGTGGGGAGAGGTTCGGTGGGGAGAGGTTCGGTGGGGAGAGGTTCGGTGGGGAGAGGTTCGGTGGGGAGAGGTTCGGTGGGGAGAGGTTCGGTGGGGAGAGGTTCGGTGGGGAGAGGTTCGGTGGGGAGAGGTTCGGTGGGGAGAGGTTCGGCGGGGGTTCGGTTCGGCGGTGGTTCGGTTCGGCGGGGTTCGGTTCGGCGGGGTTCGGTTCGGCGGGGAGAGGTTCGGTGGGGTTCGGTGGGGAGAGGTTCGGCGGGGTTCGGTTCGGCGGGGTTCGGTTCGGCGGGGTTCGGTTTCGGCGGGGAGAGGTTCGGCGGGGTTCGGTTCGGCGGGGTTCGGTTCGGCGGGGTTCGGTTCGGCGGGTTCGGTTCGGTTCGGTGGGGTTCGGTTCGGTGGGGTTCGGTTCGGTGGGGAGAGGTTCGGTGGGGAGAGGTTCGGTGGGAGGAGAGGTTCGGTGGGGAGAGGTTCGGTGGGGAGAGGTTCGGTGGGGAGAGGTTCGGTGGGGAGAGGTTCGGTGGGAGAGGTTCGGTGGGGAGAGGTTCGGTGGGGAGAGGTTCGGTGGGGAGAGGTTCAGTGGGGAGAGTTGGGTTTCGGTGGATGTTGGAGTTCAGTGAAGAGAGGTGTGGTTCACGGGAGAATGGTTGGGAATGGTGTGAAACCTTGTCCTGAGTATGTGGGGAACACTGTGTACCGAGCGTACGGAGGGGGGGGGGGGGTGAACACTGTGTACCGAGTGTACGGGGGGGGGGGGTGAACACTGTGTACCGAGCGTACGGGGGGGGGGGGGTGAACACCGTGTACGAGTGTGTACGGTGGGGGGGGGGGGGTGAACACTGTGTACCGAGTGTACGGGGGGGGGGGGGGTGAACACTGTGTACCGAGTGTACGGGGGGGGGGGGGTGGGGGTGAACACTGTGTACCGAGAGTACGGGGGTGGGGGGGGGTGAACACTGTTGTACCGAGTGTACGGTGGTGGGGGGGGGGGTGAACACTGTGTACCGAGTGTACGGTGGGGGGGGGGGTGAACACTGTGTACGAGAGTGTACGGGGGGGGGGGGGTGAACACCGTGTACCGAGAGTACGGGGGGGGGGGGGGTGAACACTGTGTACCGAGAGTACGGGGGGGGGGGGGGGGTGAACACTGTGTACCGAGCGTACGGGGGGGGGGGGGTGAACACTGTGTACCGAGAGTACGGGGGGGGGGGGGTGAACACTGTGTACCGAGAGTACGGGGGGGGGGGGGGGGGGGTGAACACTGTGTACCGAGAGTACGGGGGGGGGGGGGGTGAACACTGTGTACCGAGTGTACGGGGTGGGGGGGTGAACACTGTGTACCGAGTGTACGGGGGGGGGGGGCGTGAACACTGTGTACCGAGTGTACGGGGGGGGGGGGGGTGAACACCGTTGTACCGAGAGTACTGGGGGTGGGGGGGGGAATGTGAACACTGTGTACCGAGTGTACGGGGGGGGGGGGGGGGTGAACACTGTGTACCGAGTGTACGGGGGGGGGGGGGGTGAACACTGTGTACCGAGAGTACGGGGGGGGGGGGGAACACTGTGTACCGAGCGTACGGGGGTGGGGGGGTCGTGAACACCGTGTACCGAGTGTACGGGGGGGGGGGGTGAACACTGTGTACCGAGAGTACGGGGGGGGGGGGTGTGAACACTGTGTACCGAGCGTACGGGGGGGGGGGGGGGTGAACACTGTGTACCGAGAGTACGGGGGGGGGGGGGGGGGGGTGAACACTGTGTACCGAGCGTACGGGGGGGGGGGGGTGAACACTGTGTACCGAGAGTACGGGGGGGGGGGGGTGAACACTGTGTACCGAGTGTACCGGTGGGGGGGGGGGGGTGAACACCGTGTACCGAGTGTACGTGGGAGGGGGGGGGGGTGAACACTGTGTACCGAGTGTACGGGGGGGGGGGGGGGGGTGAACACTGTGTACCGAGTGTACGGGTGGGGGGGGGTGAACACTGTGTACCGAGTGTACGGGGGGGGGGCGGGTGAACACTGTGTACCGAGTGTACGGGGGGGGGGGGGGTGAACACTGTGTACCGAGTGTACGGGGGGGGGGGGGTGTGAACACTGTGTACCGAGTGTACGGTGGGGGGTGGGGGGTGAACACTGTGTACCGAGTGTACGGGGGGGGGGGGGTGAACACTGTGTACCGAGAGTACGGGGGGGGGGGGGTGAACACTGTGTACCGAGTGTACGGGGGGGGGTGTGAACACCGTTGTACCGAGTGTACGGGGGGGGGGGGGTGAACACCGTGTACCGAGTGTACGGGGGGGGGGGGGGTGAACACCGTGTACCGAGTGTACGGGGGGGGGGGGGTGAACACTGTGTACCGAGAGTACGGGGGGGGGGGGGGTGAACACTGTGTACCGAGTGTACGGGGGGGGGGGGGGTGAACACTGTGTACCGAGTGTACGGGGGGGGGGGGGTGAACACTGTGTACCGAGTGTACGCGGGGGGGGGGGGGTGAACACTGTGTACCGAGTGTACGGGGGGGGGGGGGGGTGAACACTGTGTACCGAGAGTACGGGGGGGGGGGGGGTGAACACTGTGTACCGAGTGTACGGGGGGGGGGGGGGTGAACACTGTGTACCGAGTGTACGGGGGGGGGGGGAAAGTGAACACTGTGTACCGAGTGTACGGGGGGGGGGGGGGTGAACACTGTGTACCGAGAGTACGGGGGGGGGGGGGGGTGAACACTGTGTACCGAGTGTACGGGGGGGGGGGGTGAACACTGTGTACCGAGTGTACGGTGGGGGGGGGGGGGGTGGTGAACACTGTGTACCGAGTGTACGGGGGGGGGGGGTGAACACTGTGTACCCGAGTGTACGGGGGGGGGGGGGTGAACACTGTGTACCGAGTGTACGGTGGGGGGGGGGGGGTGAACACTGTGTACCGAGTGTACGGGGGGGGGTGGGGGGTGAACACTGTGTACCGAGTGTACGGGGGGGGGGGGGGGGGTGAACACTGTGTACCGAGTGTACGGGGGGGGGGGGGGGGTGAACACTGTGTACCGAGAGTACGGTGGGGGGGGGGGGGTGAACACTGTGTACCGAGCGTACGGGGGGGGGGGGGTGAACACTGTGTACCGAGAGTACGGGGGGGGGGGGTGAACACTGTGTACCGAGAGTACTGGGGGGGGGGGGTGAACACCGTGTACCGAGAGTACGGGGGGGGGGGGGGGTGAACACTGTGTACCGAGAGTACGGGGGGGGGGGGGGGTGAACACTGTGTACCGAGTGTACGGGGGGGGGGGGGGTGAACACTGTGTACCGAGTGTACGGTGGGGGGGGGGGGGGTGAACACTGTGTTACCGAGAGTACGGGGGGGGGGGGGGTGAACACTGTGTACCGAGAGTACGGGGGGGGGGGGGTGAACACTGTGTACCGAGTGTACGGGGGGGGGGTGAACACTGTGTACCGAGTGTACGGGGGGGGGGGGGGGGTGAACACTGTGTACCGAGAGTACGGGGGGGGGGGGTGAACACTGTGTACCGAGTGTACGGTGGGGGGGGGGGGTGAACACTGTGTACCGAGAGTACGGGGGGGGGGGGGTGTGAACACTGTGTACCGAGAGTACGGGGGGGGGGGGGTGAACACTGTGTACCGAGTGTACGGGGGGGGGGTGAACACTGTGTACCGAGTGTACGGGGGGGGGGGGGGGGTGAGAACACTGTGTACCGAGAGTACGGGGGGGGGGGGGGGTGAACACTGTGTACCGAGTGTACGGGGGGGGGGGGGTGAACACTGTGTACCGAGTGTACGGTGGGGGGGGGGGGTGAACACTGTGTACCGAGTGTACGGGGGGGGGGGGGAGTGAACACTGTGTACCGAGTGTACGGGGGGGGGTGGGGGGGTGAACACTGTGTACCGAGAGTACGGGGGGGGGGGGGGGGTGTGAACACTGTGTACCGAGTGTACGGTGGGGGGGGGGGTGAACACTGTGTACCGAGAGTACGGGGGGGGGGGGGTGAACACTGTGTACCGAGTGTACGGGGGGGGGGGGTGAACACTGTGTACCGAGAGTACGGTGGGGGGGGGGGGTGAACACCGTTGTACCGAGAGTACGGGGGGGGGGTGAACACTGTGTACCGAGAGTACGGGGGGGGGGGTGAACACTGTGTACCGAGAGTACGGTGGGGGGGGGGGTGAACACCGTGTACCGAGAGTACGGGGGGGGGGGGTGAACACTGTGTACCGAGTGTACGGTGGGGGGGGGGGTGTGAACACTGTGTACCGAGTGTACGGAGGGGGGGGTGAACACTGTGTACCGAGAGTACGGGGGGGGGGGGTGAACACTGTGTACCGAGTGTACGGTGGGGGGGGGGGTGAACACTGTGTACCGAGTGTACGGTGGGGGGGGGTGAACACCGTGTACCGAGAGTACGGTGGGGGGGGGGGGGGGGGGTGAACACTGTGTACCGAGAGTACGGGGGGGGTGGGGGTGAACACTGTGTACCAAGTGTACGGGAGGGGGTGGGGGGGAGGTGAACACTGTTGTACCGAGAGTACGGGGGGGGGGGGGTGAACACCGTGTACCGAGTGTACGGGGGGGGGGGGTGAACACTGTGTACCGAGTGTACGGGGGGGGGTGAACACTGTGTACCGAGAGTACGGGGGGGGGGGTGAACGACTGTGTACCGAGTGTACGGTGGGGGGGGGGGGGTGAACACTGTGTACCGAGTGTACGGTGGGGGGGGGTGAACACCGTTTGTACCGAGAGTACGGGGGGGGGGGGGGGGGGGAGGGGGGTGACACTGTGTACCGAGAGTACGGGGGGGTGGGGGGTGAACACTGTGTACCAAGTGTACGGGAGGGGGTGGGGGGGAGGTGAACACTGTGTACCGAGAGTACGGGGGGGGGGGGGGTGAACACCGTGTACCGAAGTGTACGGGGGGGGGGGGGTGAACACTGTGTACCGAGGTACGGGGGGGGGGTGAACACTGGTGTACCGAGTGTACGGGGGGGGGGCGGGGGGGGGGGGTGAACACCCTGTACCGAGTGTTGGGGGGGGGGGGGGGGGTGAACACCCTGTACCGAGTGTTGGGGGGTGGTGGGGAGAGTCTCTGTACCGAGTATCGGGTGGGGGGGGTGGGGAGAGACACTTTGTACTGCCTTTTGTGGAATACGTGGAACATTCCTTGTTCAGTCCTACTCTGGTCCCCTCTCTTACCTCTTTCTGGTACATTGATGATTGTATCAGTGCCAGTTCCTGCTCTCGCTCCGAACTGGAAAATTTTTCAAATTTGCTTCAATTTCCACCCTTCCCTCGCCTTCCCATGGTCCATCTCTGACTCTTCCCTTCCCTTCCTCGACTTCTCTATCTCCATTTCAGGCTGTCAACCAATATCTACTATAAGCCCACCAACTCCCACAGCTACCTTGATTACACTTCCTCCCACCCTGCTTCCAGTAAGGACTCTATTCCCTTCTCCCAGTTTCTCCGTCTCCGTCGCACCTGTTCTGACGACGCTACCTTCCACACCAGTGCTTCCGATATGTCTTCCTTTTTCCTCAACCGAGGATTCCCCTCCACTGGTAGTTGACAGAGCCCTCGATCGTGTCCGTCCCATTTCCACATTTCTGCCCTCAACCTTCCCCTCCCACCCAGAACCATGATAGGGTCCCCCTTGTCCTCACCTTCCACCCCACCAGCCTCCACATTCAACACAACATCCTCCGCATTTCTGCCACCTCCAGCGCGATCCCCACCACCGAACACATTTTCCCCCCACCCCCGCTTTCAGCATTCCGAAGGGACCGCTCCCTCCGTGACACCCTGGTCCACTCTTCCATCACCTCCAACACCTGCTCTCCTCCCCATGGCACCTTCCTGTGCGAGCGCAGGAGATGCAACACCTGCCCTTTCACCTCCTCCCTTCACCACCAGGGCACCAAACGCTCCTTCCAGGTCCTTCTTTCAATTTAGTATTCTGTATCTATCCGCTGCACACAATGCGGTCTCCTCTACACTGGGGAGACCAAACACAGATTGGGTGATCGCTTTGCCTGAACACCTCTGCTCAGTCTGCAAGTGTGACCCTGACCTGCCGGTCGCATGCCATTCCCATTCCCACTCCGACTCTGTCCTCGGCCTCTTACACTGTTCCAATGTAGTTCGAGGAACAGCACCTCCTCTTTCGTTTAGGCACTTTACAACCTTCCGGACTCCACATTGATTTCAATAACTTCAGATCATAACCACTGCTCCTATTATTTCGATCAGCTAGTGCTGGTAATGGTTCTGCTGCTGCCATTTACAGCTACTCCGGATCAATCTTTTGTTTCTTAAACCTGTCCCATTCCCACCCTCCTTGCCTTGCACCATCATCCCTTTTAACATTTAATCACTCTTGCCCTCTATCCTATCACAGACCTTCCCTTTTGTTCTTTCCTCCCTTTCCCTGGCTCAAAAACATTAACTCTTTTAGCATCTTCCAGTTCTGACGAAAGGTCTTCGACCTGAAAAGTTAATTCTGTTTCTCTCTCCGCAGATGCTGCCTGACTTGCTGAGCTTCTCCAGCATTTTCTGTTTTTATTTCTATTTGTGATGAAGCTTTAAAGGCCAGAAATACCAAACCAAAACCCAACTTTCTTGTAAAGAAGTGGCTCAGTTTTCAAACGACAATGGGTGGAGTCCTGTGACATTAAGTCCAGGATTCTGCTCCCTGATTGACCAGAGATTTAATTTTTTAGAGCCTGAGGTAGACTTTCTGTGAAATGTTTTCCCCGGCTCAGTGAAGAAGCTGAAACAAAGTGTTGCTTCCCTTCCCCCTTTAAAAGTCATCTTTCGACCAAACTACTACAAACTGCTGTGGAGGGACATTCGAAACCTTTCATCTCATCTCATTCTTAACGTTTACCGATATTTCCTAAGATCTGATTCCAGCCCTAACTTTTAAAAGGCAAATCAGCAATTTAAATACATTTGTGATTGCACCTCAATTTATCAATATTACAATAAGAAATGACTCTCCCAATTTATTAATATTACAATAAGAAATGACTCTCCCAATTTCGTAATGTTACAATAAGAAATGACTCTCCCAATTTAGTAATATTACAATAAGAAATGACTCTCCGAATTTGTCAATATTGCAATAAGAAATGACTCTCCCAATTTATCAATATTACAATAAGAAATGACTCCCAATTTATCAATGTTACAATAAGAAATGACTCTCCCGATTTATCAATATTACAATAAGAAATGACTCCCAATTTATTAATATTACAATAAGAAATGACTCTCCCAATTTATCAATATTACAATAAGAAATGACTCCCAATTTATTAATGTTACAATAAGAAATGACTCTCCGAATTTGTCAATATTGCAATAAGAAATGACTCCCAATTTAGTAATGTTACAATAAGAAATGACTCTCCCAATTTGTCAATAGTACAACAGGAAATGTTAATTCGTAACTCATCCCTTTTATACTTGGGCTACTAAACTACATCTCCCATTTATACAGCACCTTTAACATGGTAAAACGGCCAAGGTGGTTCACAGGAACGATTATCAGACAAAGAAGGACTGGTGACCAAGAGGCAAGTTTAAAAGAAGGTCTTGGAGGAGAGAGAGGTGGAGAGGTTTAGGAAGGGAAAGCCAGAGCTCAGGGCCCAGGCAGCTGAAGGCACGGCCACCAGTGGTGGAGATATTAAAATCGGGTGATGCACAAGAGGCCAGTATTGGAGGAGCGCAGAGATCTTGGAGGGTTGTCGGGCTGGAGGAGGTTACAGAGATAAGGAGGGGCGAGGCCAGGGAGAGATTTGAAAACCAGAATGCAAATTTTAAAATCAAGGTGTTCCCGGACCAGGAGCCAATGTAGGTCAGCGAGCACAGTGGGTGATGGGTGAACGGGATTTGGTGCGTGTTAGGATACGGGCAGCAGAGTCTTGGCTGAGCTGGTGTTTACAAAGGGTGGAGGATTGGAGATCGGCCAGGAGAGCATTGGACTGGTGGCATTTCTTCATTTTCTTTACAGGTGAATTCTCTGTTGGTAAAACACTGCACGTATTTAGTTAACATTTAACTGCTATTAGGTGTGTCAAAGTCATTCTAGGGTAGCTGTGGAATTCTTTCATTTGAAAGCTGTAAAATATACTTAAAAGTCCATGTTTGTGAAGAGACTCTGGGGCAATGTTTCCTGAAGGTGCATCATGATTTTGAATCATGTTGCTCAATGGACATACTCCTCAGCAACAAGCTTAACAGCTTCTGAGGATCATAGAATCGTACAGCGCAGGAGGAGGCCATTCGGCCCATCGTGCCTGTGCTGGCTCTTTGAAAGAGCTCTCCAATTAGTTCCACTTCTCTGCTCTCCCCCCCCCCCCATAGCTCTGCAAGATTTTCCTTTTCAAATATTTATCCAATTCCCTTTTGAAAGTTACGATTGAATCTGCTTCCACCGCCCTTTCAGGCAGTGCATTCCAGAGCATAACAACTGGCTGCATAAAATATTTTCTCTTATTACCTTAATTTTGCCTATTACCTTAAATCTGTGTCCTCTGGTCACTGACCTTCCTGCCACTGGAAACAGGCTTATTTACTCCATCAAAACCTTTCATAATTTGACCGCCTCTATAAAAGTTCACCATTGACCTTCTCTGCTCTAAGAGCAATCCCAGCCTCTCTCATCTCTCCAGATAACTGAAGGCCCTCATCCCTGGTGCCATTCACGTAAATCTCCTCTGCACCCTCTCCAAAGCTTTGACATCGTTCCTAAAGTGTGGTGCCCAGAATTGGACACAAAACTCGAGCTGAGGCCTAACCATAACTTCCTTGCTTTTGGACTTCATGCCTCTTGTTATAAAGCCCAGGATCCCATAAGCTTTTTTAAGAGCGTTCTCAAATTGTCCCGCCACCTTTAAAGATTTGTATATGTGAACTCCATGCCTCTCTGTTCCTGCACCCCCTTTAAAAATGTACCAACCGTTCAAACAACGCTTTGGGACATATATTTACTCAGCTGCTCAGAGCAGCATTAGGAGTGGAAGGGGGGATGACAGAGCTTCTGAACAGGGGCAATTCAATCCCCTTCTTTCTATTTTAGAAAGCACAAACACATTGAGGTCCAGAGCCTGAGGCAAAGAATACGAGAAGGGATATTAGATAAATCCCACCTTCCCAGGAAGCCGAGGGCTGACTCCAACCACCCGAATTCCGAACAGAGTGAGCTCTCGGTCTGAGGGGCCTGAGAGCCTCGGGAGAGACTGAGTCCATTGGTTAGAACCTGATCCTGAACAATGAGCAACTCGTGTTGTTACAGCCCATCGATAGTCGCAGGGATTATTCCCACTGTAATCGGTGGTCCATCGCTCGGGCTGGGATTATTCCCACTGTAATCGGTGGTCCATCGCTCGGGCTGGGATTATTCCCACTGTAATCGGTGGTCCATCGCTCGGGCTGGGATTATTCCCACTGTAATCGGTGGTCCATCGCTCGGGCTGGGATTATTCCCACAGTAATCGATGGTCAAAAACCCGGGCTGATATTATTCCCACTGTAATTGATGGTCTATAACTCGGGCTGCCATTATTCCCACTGTAATCAATGGTCTATAACTCGGGCTGCCATTATTCCCACTGTAATCGATGGTCTATAACTCGGGCTGATATTATTCCCACTGTAATCAATGGTCTATAACTCGGGCTGATATTATTCCCACTGTAATCAATGGTCTATAACTCGGGCTGATATTATTCCCACTGTAATCGATGGTCTATAACTCGGGCTGCCATTATTCCCACTGTAATCGATGGTCTATAACTCGGGCTGATATTATTCCCACTGTAATCGATGGTCTATAACTCGGGCTGATATTATTCCCACTGTAATTGATGGTCCATAACTCGGGCTGCCATTATTCCCACTGTAATCGATGGTCCATCACTCAGCGTTGGATTATTCCCACTGTAATCGATGGTCCATCACTCAGCGTTGGATTATTCCCACTGTAATCGATGGTCCATCACTCGGCGTTGGATTATTCCCACTGTAATCGATGGTCCATCACTCGGTGTTGGATTATTCCCACTGTAATCGATGGTCCATCACTCGGTGTTGGATTATTCCCACTGTAATCGATGGTCCATCACTCGGTGTTGGATTATTCCCACTGTAATCGATGGTCCATCACTCGGTGTTGGATTATTCCCACTGTAATCGATGGTCCATCACTCGGTGTTGGATTGTTCCCACTGCAATCGATGGTCTATCACTCAGGCTTTTTTTTATTCTTTCATGGGATGTGGGCGTCGCTGGCGAGGCCGGCATTTATTGCCCATCCCTAATTGCCCATGAGAAGGTGGTGGTGAGCTGCCTTCTTGAACCGCTGCAGTCCGTGTGGTGACGGTTCTCCCACAGTGCTGTGAGGAAGAGAGTTCCAGGATTTTGACCCAGCGACAATGAAGGAACGGCGATATATTTCCAAGTCGGGATGGTGTGTGACTTGGAGGGGAACGTGCAGGTGGTGTTGTTCCCATGTACCTGCTGCCCTTGTCCTTCTAGGTGGTAGAGGTCGCGGGTTTGGGAGGTGCTGTCGAAGAAGCCTTGGCGAGTTGCTACAGTGCATCCTGTGGATGGTACACACTGCAGCCACAGTGCGCCGGTGGTGAAGGTAGTGAATGTTTAAGGTGGTGGATGGGGTGCCAATCAAGCGGGCTGCTTCGTCGTGGATGGTGTCGAGCTTTTTGAGTGTTGTTGGAGCTGCACTTCTCTAGGAAAGTGGAGAGTATTCCATCACACTCCTGACTTGTGCCTTGTAGATGGTGGAAAGGCTTTGGGGAGTCAGGAGGTGAGTCACTCACCGCAGAATACCCAGCCTCTGACCTGCTCTTGGTCCAGTTCAGTTTCTGGTGAATGGTGACCCCCAGGATGTTGATGGTGGGGGATTCGGCGATGGTAATGCCGTTGAATGTCAAGGGGAGGTGGTTAGACTCTCTCTTGTTGGAGATGGTCATTGCCTGGCACTTGTCTGGCGCGAATGTTACTTGCCACTTATGAGCCTAAGCCTGGATATTGTCCAGGTCTTGCTGCATGCGGGCTCGGACTGCTTCGTTATCTGAGGGGTTGCGAATGGAACTGAACACTGTGCAATCATCAGCGAACATCCCCATTTCTGAGCTTATGATGGAGGGAAGGACATTGATGAAGCAGCTGAAGATGGTTGGGCAGAGGACACTGCCCTGAGGAACTCCTGCAGCAATGCCTGGGGCTGAGATGATTGGCCACCAACAATCACTACCATCTTCCTTTGTGCTAGGTATGACTCCAGCCACTGGAGAGTTTTCCCCCTGATTCCCATTGACTTCAATTTTACGAGGGCTCCTCGGTGCCACACTCGGTCAAATGCTGCCTTGATGTCAAGGGCAGTCACTCTCACCTCACCTCTGGAATTCAGCTCTTTTGTCCATGTTTGGACCAAGGCTGTAATGAGGTCTGGAGCCGAGTGGTCCTGGCGGAACCCAAACTGAGCATCGGTGAGCAGGTTATTGGTGAGTAAGTGCCGCTTGATAGCACTGTCGACGACACCTTCCATCACTTTGCTGATGATTGAGAGTAGACTGATGGGGTGGTAATTGGCCGGATTGGATTTGTCCTGTTTTTTGTGGACAGGTCATACCTGGGCAATTTTCCACATTGTCGTGTTGATGCCAGTGTTGTAGCTGTACTGGAACAGTTTGGCTAGAGGCGCAGCTTGTGCTGGAGCACAAGACTTCAGCACCAAAGCCGGGATGTTGTCGGGGCCCATAGCCTTTCCTGTATCCAGTGAACTCAGCCGTTTCTTGATATCACGTGGAGTGAATCGAATTGGCTGAAGACTGGTGGGGATATTGGGAGATGGCCGAGATGGATCATCCACTCGGCATTTCTGGCTGAAGATGGTTGCAAACGCTTCAGCCTTGCCTGTTGCACTCATGTGTTGGACTCCGCCATCGTTGAGGATGGGGATGTTTACAGAGCCTCCTCCTCCCGTTAGTTTAATTGTCCACCACCATTCAGGACTGGATGTGGCAGGACTGCAGAGCTTTGATCTGATCCGTTGGTTGTGGAATCGCTTAGCTCTGTCTATAGCATGTTGCTTCCGCTGTTTAGCATGCATGTAGTCCTGAGTTGTAGCTTCATCAGGTTGGCACCTCATTTTTAGGTACGCCTGGTGCTGCTCCTGGCATGCTCTTCTACACTCCTCATTGAACCAGGGTTGATCTCCTGCCTTGTTGGTTATGGTAGAACGAGGAATGTGCTGGGCCACGAGGTTACAGATTGTGCTGGAATACAATTCTGCTGCTGCTGATGGCCCACAGCACCTCATGGATGCCCAGTTTTGAGTCGCTAGATCTGTTCTGAATCTATCCTATTTAGCACGGTGGTAGTGCCACACATCACGTTGGATGGTGTCCTCAGTGCGAAGACGGGACTTCATCACCACGAGGACTGTGCGGTGGTCACTCCTACCAATACTGTCATGGACAGATGCATCTGCGACAGGTAGATTGGTCAGGACAAGGTCAAGTAAGTTTTTCCCTCGTGTTGGTTCGCTCACCACCTGCCGCAGGCCCAGTCTAGCAGCTATGTCCTTCAGGACTCGGCCAGCTTGATCAGTAGTTGTGCTACCGAGCCACTCTTGGTGATGGACATTGAAGTCCCCCACCCAGAGTACATTCTGTGCCCTTGCTACCCTCAGTGCTTCCTCCAAGTGGTGTTCAACATAGAGGAGGACTGATTCATCAGCTGAGGGAGGGCGGTAGGTGGTAATCAGCAGGAGGTTTCCTTGCCCATGTTGACCTGATGCCATTAGATTTCATGGGGTCCAGAGTCAATGTTAAGGACTCCCAGGGCCACTCCCTCCTAACTGTATATCACTGTACCGCCACCTCTGGTGGGTCTGTCCTGCCGGTGGGACAGGACATACCCAGGGATGGTGATGAAAGAGTCTGGGACGTTGGCTGAAAGATATGATTCTGTGAGTATGGCTCTGTCAGGCTGTTGCTTGACTAGTCTGTGGGACAGCTCTCCCAATTTTGGCACAAGTCCCCAGATGTTAGTGAGGAGGACTTTGCTGGGTCGACTGGGCTTGGTTTGCCTTTGTCGTGTCCGGTGTCTCGTGGTCCAATGCCGGGTGGTCCGTATCACTCAGGCTGGGTTTATTCCCACTGTAATCGATGGTCTATCACTCAGGCTGGGTTTATTCCCACTGTAATCGGTGATCTATCCCTCTGGCTTGGATCATTCCCACTGTAATCGATGGTCTATCACTCGGGTTGGGATTATTCCCACTGTAATCGATGGTCTGTCACTCGGGCTGGGATTATTCCCACTGTCATCGAATTTGTATCACTGGAGCTGGAATTATTCCCACTGTAATCAATGGGCTATACCTCAAACTGGGATTATTCCCATTATGATCGATGGTCTATCCCTCGGGATGGAATTATTCCCACTCTAGTCGATAGTCTATCACTGTGGCTGGGATTATTCCCTCTGTAATCGATGGTCTGTAACTAGGGCTGGAATTATTCCCACTGTAATCGATGTTCTATCAATGGGGCTGGAATTATTCCCACTGTAATCGATGTTCTATCACTGGGGCTGTGATTATTCCCACTTTAATCGATGGTCTAGTTCTCGAGCTGGGATTATTCCCATTGTAATCGGTTGTCTATCTCTGGGGCTGGGAGTATTCCCACTGCAATCGATGGTGTATCACTCGGGCTGGGACTATTCCCACTGTAATCGATGCTCTGTCACTCGTGCTGGGACTATTCCCACTGTAATCGATGGTCTATCCCTCGGGCTGGGATCGCTCAAACTGTAATCAATTTTTGTGTCCCTCGGGCTGGCATTATTCCCACAGTAATCGATGGTCTCTCTCTCTCTCGGATTTGCATTATTCTCGGTGTAATCGATGGTCTATCCTTGGGGCTTGGTTTATTTCCGAAGTAATCGAAGCTGTATCTCTGGAGCTGTAATCGATATCTATCCCTTGGGATGGAATTATTCCCAATGTAATCGATGCTTTATCACTCGGGCTGGGATTATTCCCACTCTAATCGATGCTCTATCACTCCAGCTGGGATTATTGCCACTGGAACCAACGCTCTGTCTCTCGAGCTGGTATTATTCCAACTCTAATCGATGCTCTATCACTCGGGCTGGGATTATTCCCAATGTAATCCATGGTCTGTCACTGGGTCTGGGATTATCCCCACTGTAATCGATAGTCTATCCCGCGGGCTCAGATGATTCCCACTATAATCGATGGACTATCACTAGGCCTGGGATTATTCCGACTGCAATCGATGTTCTATCAATCGTTCTGGGATTATTCGCTCTGAAATCGGTGCACGATCCCTTGGGCTGCGATTATTCTCAGTGTAATCGATGGCCTAACACTCGGGCCTGGGACTGTTCCCACTGTAATCGATGGCCTGTCACTCAGGGCTGGGATTATTCCCACTGTAACAGCTGGTCTATCCATCGGTTTTGGATTATTCCGACTGCAATCGATGGTCTATCACTCGTGCTGGGATTATTCCCACCGTAATCGATGGTCTATCACTCGTGCTGGGATTATTCCCACTCTAATCGATGGTCTATCACTCGGGCTGGGATTATTCCCACTGTAATCGATTGTCTATCACTGGGGCTGGTATTATTCCCACTGTAATCGATGGTTTATCCCTCAGGCGGGGATTATTCCTACAGTAATCGATCGCTTATGACTGGGGCTGGGATTATTCCCACTGTAATCGATGGTTTATCCCTCGGGCTGGGATTATTCCCACTGTAATCGTGGTCTATCACTGGGGCTGTGATTATTCCCACTGTAATCGATGGTCTGTCACTGGGTCTAGGATTATTCACACTGTAATCGATGGTCTATCCCTCGGGCTGAGATTATTCCGAGTGTAATTGATAGTCCATCTCTCGGGCTGGGACTGCTCACAATGTAATCGATGGTCTATCCCTCGGACTGGCATTATCCCTACTGTAATTGATGGTCTATCACTCTGGCTGGATTATTCGCACTGTAATTGATGATCTATTCCTCGGGCTGGGATTATTCCCAGTGTAATTGATTGTCTATCACTCTGGCTGGGATTACTCCCACTTTAATCGTTGGCCTATCACTGGTGCTGGGATTATTCCCATTGTAATCGACGGTCTATCATTGGGTCTGGGATTATTCCCATTATAATCGATAGCCTATCACTGGGGCTGGCATTATTCCCACTGTAATCGATGGTCTATCACATGGGTTGGGATTATTTTCACTGTAATCGATGGTCTAAACCTCGGACTTGCATATTCCTATGTAATCGATGGTCTATCACTCGGGCTGGGATAATTGCCATTGTAATCGGTGGTCTATCATTCAGGGTTGTGATTATTCCCACTGCAATCGATGGTCTGTCACTCAGGGCTGTGATTATTCCCAATGTAATCGATGGTCTGTCACTGGGGCTGTGATTATCCCCATTGTAATCGATGGTCTATCCCTCGGGCTGAGATTATTCCGAGTGTAATTGATGGTCCATCTTTCGGGCTGGGACTATTCCCAATGTAATCGATAGTATATCCCTCGGACTGGCATTATTCCCACTGTAATCGATGGTCTATCACTCTGGCTGGATTATTCGCACTGTAATCGATGGTCTGTCACTCAGGGCTTGGATTATTCCAACTGTAATCGATGGTCTATCATTCGGGCTGGGATTTTTCCCACTGTAATCGATGGTCTATTCCTCGGGCTGGGATTATTCCCAGTGTAATTGATTGTCTATCTCTCGGGCTGTGACTATTCCCATTGTAATTGATGGTCTATCACTCTGGCTGGGATTATTCCCACTTTAATCGATGGTCTATCACCGGTGCTAGGATTATTCCCATTGTAATCGATGGTCTAACCCTCGGACTGGGATCATTCCCACTGTAATCGATGGTCTATCACTGGGGCTGGGATTATTCCAACTCTAATTAATGGTCTATCACTCTGGCTGGGATTATTCCCATTTCAATCGATAGTCTATCACTGGGGCTGGGATTTTTCCCACTGCAATCGATGGTCTATCACTCTGGCTGGGAATATTCCCACTGTAATCGATGGTCTATCACTCAGGGCTCTGATCATTCCCACGGTAATCGATGATCTATCACTGGGGCTGGGATTATTCCCACTGTAATCGTGGTCTATCCCTCGGGCTGAGATTATTCCCAGTGGAATTGATGGTCTATCACTCGGGCTTGGACTATTCCCAATATAATCGATGGTCTATCCCTCGGACTGGCATTGTTCCCATTTTAATCGATGGTCTATCACTGGTGCTGGGATTATTCCCATTGTAATCGATGGCCTATCCTTCTGGCTGGGACTATTCCCAACGTAATCGATGGTCTAACCCTCGGACTGGCATTATTCCCACTGTAATCGATGGTCTATCACATGGGCTGGGATTATTCCCACTGTAATCGATGGTCTATCACTCGGGCTGGGATTATTGCCATTGTAATCGGTGGTCTATCACTCAGGGCTGTGATTATTGCCACTGCAATCGATGGTCTATCACTCTGGCTGTGATTATTGCCACTGTAATCGATGGTCTATCACTCAGGGCTCTGATCATTCCCACGGCAATCGATGATCTATCACTGGGGCTGGGATTATTCCCACTGTAATCGTGGTCTATCCCTCGGGCTGAGATTATTCCCAGTGGAATTGATGGTCTATCACTCGAACTTGGACTATTCCCAATATAATCGATGGTCTATCCCTCGGACTGGCATTATTCCCACTGTAATCGATGGCCTATCACTCTGGTTGGGATTATTCTCACTGTAATCGAAGCTCTGTCACTCAGATATGGGATTATTCCCAACGTAATCGGTAGTCTATCACTCGGGCTGGAATCATTCCCACTGTAATCGATGGCCTATCACTTGGGCTGGGATTATTCCCAATGTAATCGATGGTCTATCCCTCAGACTGGCATTATTCCCATTGTAATTGATGGTTTGTCACTCAGGGCTGCGATTATTCCCACCGTAATCGATGGTCTATCATACGGGCTGGGATCATTCCCACGTTAATCGATTACAGGGGGAATAATCCCAGCAGGAAGGTCTTTCCTTCCTGCTGGGATTATTCCCACTGTAATCGATGGTCTATCATTGGGTATGGGATTATTCCCATTGTAATCGATGGTCTATCACTCGGGCTGGGATTATTCCCAGTGTAATTGATTGTCTGTCTCACGGGCTTGGACTATTCCCACTGTAATCGTTGGTCTATCCCTCAGACTGGCATTATTCCCACTGTAATCGATGGTCTATCACTCTGGCTGGATTATTCTCACTGTAATCGATGGTCTATCACTCAGGGCTGTGATTATTCCCATTGTAATCAATGGTCAGTCACTGTGGCTGGGATTATCGCCATTGTAATCGATGATCTATTCCTCGGGCTTAGATGATTCCCACTGCAATCGATGGACTATCACTGGGCCTGGGATTATTCCGACAGCAATCGATGGTCTATCATTCGTTCTGAGATTATTCCCACAGAAATCGGTGCACTATCCCTCGGGCTGCGATTATTCTCAGTGTAATCGATGGCCTAACACTCGGACCTGGGACTATTCCCACTGTAATCGATGGTCTGTCACTAAGGGCTGGGATTTTTACCACTGTAATCGATGGTCTATCAACGGAGCTGGGATTATTCTCACTGCAATCGTTGGTCTATCACTCGGGGTTGGATTATTCCCCCGGTAATCGATGGTATATTACTAGGGGTTGGATTATTCCCAATGTAATCGATCGTCTATCTCTCGGGCTGGGATTGTTCCCATTGCAATCGATGGTCTATGATTGGGGCTGGGATTATTCCCAATCTAATCGATGGTCTATGATTGGGGCTGGGATTATTCCCTCTGTAATCGATGGCCTATGATTGTGGCTTGGATTATTCCCACTCTAATCGATGGTCTATCATTGGGGCTGGGATTATTCCCAATCTAATCGATGGTCTATCATTGGGGCTTGGATTATTCCCAATCTAATCGATGGTCGATCTCTCGGGCCTGGATTATTCCCAAGGTAATCGATGGTCTAACTCTCTGGCTGGGATTATTCCCACTGCAATCGATGATCTATCATTCTGGCTGGGATTATTCCCACTGCAATCGATGATCTATCATTCTGGCTGGGATTATTCCCACTGTAACCGATGATCTATCATTCTGGCTGGGATTATTCCCACTGCAATTGATGGCCTATGACTCTTGCTGGGATTATTCCCACTGTAGTCGATGGTCTTTCACTCGGTCTGGGATTATTCCCACTGTATTCGATGGCCCACCCCTTGCAGTGGGATTTTCCCCACTGTAATCGTTGGTCTATCCATCGGGTTTAGATTATTCCCACTGTAATCGATGGTCTGTCACTGGGGATTGGATTATTCCCACTGTAATCGATGGTCTAACTCTCCTGCTGGGATTATTCCCACTGTACTCGATGGCCTATCACTGGGGCTGGTGTTATTACCACTGTAATCGATGGTCTAACTCTTGGGCTGGGATTATTCCCACATTAATCGGTCGTCTACCACTAGTGCTGGGAAAATCCCCACTGTAATCGATGCTCTATCAACTGGGGCTGGGATTATTCGCACTGTAATCGATGTTCTATCTCCCAAGCCTGGCTTGTTACCCCTTTATTCGATGGTTTATCACTGGGCCTGAGATGATTCCCACTGTAATCGATGGTCAATCACTCGGGGTGGGAATATTCCCACTGTAATCGATGGTCTATCACTCGGGGTGGGAATATTCCAATGTAATCAATGTTCTATCGCTCGGGCTGGGATAATTCTCACTTTAATCGATGGTCTATCACTCGAGCTGGGATTATTCCCACTTTAATCGATGGTCTATCACTGGGGCTGGTATTATTCCCACTGTAATCGATAGTATATCTTTCGGGCTGGGATTATTCCGACTGTAATCGATGGTCTATTCCTCGGGCTGGGATTATTCTCACTGTAATCGATGATCTATCACTGGGGATTGGATTATTCCCCCTCTCATCGATGGTCTCGCACTGGGGCTGGGATTATTCCCACTGCAATCGATGTTCTATCACTCCAGCTGTGACTTTTCCCAGTGTAATCGTTGGTCACCCCCTCGGGCTGCGATTATTCCCACAGTTTTCGATAGTATATTGCTGGTGTTGGGATTATTCCCATCGTAATCGATGGTCTGTCACTCAGGGTTGTGATTATTCCCACTGCAATTGATGGCCTATGATTCTGGCTGGGATTATTCCCACTGTAATCGATGGTCTAACTCTCCTGCTGGGATTATTCCCACTTTAATCGCTGGTCTATCAGTGGGGCTGGGGTTATTCCCATTGTAATCGATGTTCAATAATCGGGCTGGGATTATTCCCTCTGTAATCGAAGCTCTATCACTGGGGTTGGGATTATTCCCACTGTAATCGATGTTCTATCACTCGGGCTGGGATTATTCCCATTGTAATCGATAGTCTATCTTTCGGGCTGTGATTATTCCCACCTTAATAAGTCGCCTATCACTAGTGCTGGGATTATTCCCACTTTAATCGATGGCCTATCCCTGGAGCTGTGATTTTTTCCAACCGCAATCGATGGTCTATACCTCGGGCTTTGATTATTACCATTGTAATCGATGGTCAATCACTGGGGATTGGATAATTCCCACCGTAATCGATGGCTCACCCCTCGGGCAGGGAATATACCCAATGTAATCGGTATTCCATCACTAAGGCTAGGTTTATTCCCACTGTAAACGATGGTCTGTCGCTCAGGGCTGTGATTATTTATACTGTAATCGAAGGTCTCACACTCCAGCTGCGATTATTCCCACTGTAATCGATGGTCTATCCACTGGGCTGGCATTATTCCCACTGTAATCGATCGTCTGTCACTCAGGGCTGTGATTATTTATACTGTAATCGAAGGTCTAACACTCCAGCTGCGATTATTCTCACTGTAATCGATGGTCTATCCCTCGGGCTGGGATTATTGTCACTGAAATCGATGGTCTATCACTCTGGATGGGATTATTCACTCTGTAATAGATGGCCTGTCACTCAGGGCTGGGATTATTCCCACTGTAATCGCTGGTCTATCCCTCGGGCTTGGATTATTCCCAATGTAATCGCTGGGCTATCACTCGAGTTGAGATTATTCCCTCTGTAATCGGTGGTTTGCCACTGGGGCTGGGATTATTCCCACTGTAATCGTTGGTCAATGCAACGGGCTGGGATTATTCCAACTGCAATCGATGGCCTATCCCTCTGTCTTTGATTATTCCCACTGTAATCGATGGTTTAACTCTCGTGCTAGGATTATTGCCACTGTACTCGATGCTCTATCAACTGGGGCTGGGATTATTCGCACTGTAATCAATGTTCTAGCTCTCAGGCCGGGTTGTTCCCCCTGTAATCGATGGTCTATCACTGGGCCTAGGATTATTCCCACTGTAATCGATGGTCTATCACTGGGCCTAGGAATATTCCCTCTGTAATCGATGGTCTATCACTCGGGGTAGGATTATTCCCACTGTAATCGATGGTCTATCACTGGGCCTGGGAATATTCCCTCTGTAATCGATGGTCTATCACTCGGGGTAGGATTATTCCCACTGTAATCGACGGTCTATCACTTGGCCTGGGAATATTCCCTCTGTAATCGATGGTCTATCACTCGGGGTTAGGATTATTCCCATTGTAATCAATGGTCCATCATTGGGGCTGGGATTTTTCCCACTGTAATCGTTGATCGACCCCTCCAGTTGGGATTATTCCCACTGTAATCAATGTTCTATCGCTCGGGCTGGGATTATTCCCACTTCAATCAATCGCCTATCCCTGGAGCTGCAATCGATTGTCTATACCTCGGGCTTGGATTATTCCCACTGTAATCGATGGTCCATCACTCGGGCTGGGATTATTCCCACTGTAATCGTTGTTCCACATCCTCCGGTTGAGATTATTCCCACTGTAATCAATGTTCTATCGCTCGGGCTGTGATTATTCTCACTT
The DNA here is from genome assembly GCF_035084215.1 of Heptranchias perlo. Lineage (NCBI taxonomy): Eukaryota > Metazoa > Chordata > Chondrichthyes > Hexanchiformes > Hexanchidae > Heptranchias > Heptranchias perlo. Next base: position 9,256,181 of record NW_027139505.1, on the reverse strand, counting down.
CAATCGATCGCCTATCCTTCGAGCTGTGATTTTTCCAACTGCAATCGATTCTCTATCCCTTGGGCTTGGATTATTACCACTGTAATCGATGGTCTATCACTGCGGCTTGGATTATTCCCACTGCAATCGATGGCCCACCCCTCGGGCTAGGATTATTCCCACTGTAATCAATGGTCTGTCACTCAGAGCTGTGATTATTTCCACTGTAATCGAAGGTCTAACACTCCAGCTGAGATTATTCCCACTGTAATCGATGGCCTATCACTGGGGCTGTGATTATTCCCACTTTAATCGAAGATATATCACTCGAGCTGGGATTATTTCCACTGTAATCGATGGTCTATCATTCTGGATGGGATTATTTCCGCTGTAACTGATGGCCTGTCGCTGTAATCTATGGTCTAACTCTCGTGCTGGGATTATTCCCATTGCATATCGATGGGCCATCACAGTGGCTGGCATTATTCCCACTGTAATCGATGGTCTATCTTTCGGGCTGGGATTATTCCCACTTTAATCAGTCATCTATCACTAGTGCTGGGATTATTCCCACTTTAAACGGTGCTCTGTCAATTGGGGCTGCGATTATTCGCACTGTAATCGGTGTTCTATCTCTCAGGCTGGGATTGTTCCTAACTGTAATCGATGGTCCATCACTGGGCCTGGGATTGTTCCCACTGTAATCGATGGTCTATCACTGGGATTAGATTATTCCCTCTGTAATCGGTGGTCTGTATCTCGGGATGGGATTATTCCCAATGTAATCGATGGTCTGTCACTCGTGCTGGTTTTAATCCCACTGTAATCGATGGTCTATCACTGGGGATTGGATTATGCCCACTGTAATCGATAGTCTAACTCTCGTGCTGCGTTTATTCCCACTGTAATAGACAGTCTATCACTGGTGCTGGGATTATTCCCACTGTAATCGATGGTCTACCCCTCGGGCTGGGATTATTCCCAGTGTAATCGATGGTCTACCCCTCGGGCTGGGATTATTACCGTTGTAATCGATGGTCTATGACTGGGATTATTCCCAATTTAATCGATTGTCTATGAATGGGGCTGCGATTATTCCCAATGGAATCGATGATCTATCATTGGGACTGTGATTAATCCCACTGTCATCGATGGTCTATCCCTGTGGCTGGGATTATTCCCACTGTAATCGAAGGTCTGTCCACTGGGCTGGAATTATTCCCAATGAAATCGATGCTCTATCACTGGGGTTGGGATTATTCCCACTGTAATCAATTGTCTATGACTGGGGCTTGGATTATTTGCACTGTAAACGATGGTCTATCATTGGGGCTGGTTTTATTCCCAATGAAATCGATGGTCTATCATTGGGGCTGTGATTTTTCCCACTGTAATATATGGTCCATCACTCGGGTTGCGATTATTCCCACAGTAATCGATGTTCTATCGCTCGGGCTGGGATTATTCCCACTCTAATCGGTGGTCTATCACTCGGGCAGGGATGATTCCCATCGTAATCGATCGTAAAACTCTCAGGCTTAGATTATTCCCACTGTAATCGATCGTCCAGCCCTCGGGATGGGATGATTTCAACTGTGATCGATGTCCTATCTCTCGGGCTGGGATTATTCCGACTGTAATCGATCGTCTGTCAGCCAGGGCTGGGAATATTGCCAATGTAATCGATGGCCTATTACTCCAGCTGGATTTATTCCCAAAGTAATTGATGGTCTGTCAATCAGGGCTGGGATTATTCCCACTGTAATCGAAGGTCTGTCCACCTGACAGGGATTATTCCCACTGTAATCGATCGTCAAACTCTCAGGCTTAGATTATTCCCTCTTTAATCGATGGTCTATGACTTCGGCTTGGATTATTCCCACTATAATTGATCACCCAGCCGTCGAGCTGGGATTATTCCCACTGGAATCGATGGTCAACCCCTCGGGCTGGGATTATTCCCACTGTAATCGATCGCCCAGACATCGGGCTAGGATTGTTCCAACTGCAATCGAAGGTCTATCCCGTTTGCTTGGATTATTACCACTGTAATCGATGGTCGATCACTGGTGATTGGATTATTCCCACTGTAATCGATGGTCTAACTCTCGTGCTGCGTTTATTCCCACTGTAACAGACAGTCTATCACTGGTGCTGGGATTATTCCCACTGTAATCGATGGTCTACCCCTCGGGCTGGGATTATTCCCGTTGTAATCGATGGTCTATTACTGGGGCTGGGATTATTCCCACTGTAATCGATTGTCTATGTCTGGGGCTGCGATTATTCCCACAGTAATCGATCGTCTATTATTGGGGTTGGGATTACTCCCACTGTAATCGATGTTCTATTGCTCGGGCGGGGATTTTCCCCACTATAATCGATGGTCTATCACTCAGGCAGGGATTATTCCCACTGTAATCGATGTTCTATCGCTCGGGCTGGGATTATTCCCACTGTAATCGATGGTCTGTCACTGGGGCTTGGATTATTCCCACTGTATTCGATGGCCCATCTCTTGCGGCGGGATTTTTCCCACTGTAATCGTTGGTCTATCCATCGGGTTTAGATTATTCCCACTGTAATCGATGGTCTATCACTGAGGATTGGATTATTCCCACTGTAATCGATGGTCTAACTCTCCTGCTGGGATTATTCCCACTTTAAATGGTGCTCTGTCAACTGGGGCTGCGATTATTCGCACTGTAATCGATGTTCTATCTCTCAGGCTTGGATTGTTCCTGACTGTAATCGATGGTCCATCACTGGGCCTGGGATTATTCCCACTGTAATCGATGGTCTATCACTGGAATTGGATTATTCCCACTGTAATCAATGGTCTGTCACTCAGAGCTGTGATTATTTCCACTGTAATCGAAGGTCTAACACTCCAGCTGAGATTATTCCCACTGTAATCGATGGCCTATCACTGGGGCTGTGATTATTCCCACTTTAATCGAAGATATATCACTCGAGCTGGGATTATTTCCACTGTAATCGATGGTCTATCATTCTGGATGGGATTATTTCCGCTGTAACTGATGGCTTGTCGCTGTAATCTATGGTCTAACTCTCGTGCTGGGATTATTCCCATTGCATATCGATGGGCCATCACAGTGGCTGGCATTATTCCCACTGTAATCGATGGTCTATCTTTCGGGCTGGGATTATTCCCACTTTAATCAGTCGTCTATCACTAGTGCTGGGATTATTCCCACTTTAAACGGTGCTCTGTCAATTGGGGCTGCGATTATTCGCACTGTAATCGGTGTTCTATCTCTCAGGCTTGGATTGTTCCTGACTGTAATCGATGGTCCATCACTGGGCCTGGGATTATTCCCACTGTAATCGATGGTCTATCACTGGAATTGGATTATTCCCACTGTAATCAATGGTCTGTCACTCAGAGCTGTGATTATTTCCACTGTAATCGAAGGTCTAACACTCCAGCTGAGATTATTCCCACTGTAATCGATGGCCTATCACTGGGGCTGTGATTATTCCCACTTTAATCGAAGATATATCACTCGAGCTGGGATTATTTCCACTGTAATCGATGGTCTATCATTCTGGATGGGATTATTTCCGCTGTAACTGATGGCTTGTCGCTGTAATCTATGGTCTAACTCTCGTGCTGGGATTATTCCCATTGCATATCGATGGGCCATCACAGTGGCTGGCATTATTCCCACTGTAATCGATGGTCTATCTTTCGGGCTGGGATTATTCCCACTTTAATCAGTCGTCTATCACTAGTGCTGGGATTATTCCCACTTTAAACGGTGCTCTGTCAATTGGGGCTGCGATTATTCGCACTGTAATCGGTGTTCTATCTCTCAGGCTGGGATTGTTCCTAACTGTAATCGATGGTCCATCACTGGGCCTGGGATTGTTCCCACTGTAATCGATGGTCTATCACTGGGATTAGATTATTCCCTCTGTAATCGGTGGTCTGTATCTCGGGATGGGATTATTCCCAATGTCATCGATGGTCTGTCACTCGTGCTGGTTTTAATCCCACTGTAATCGATGGTCTATCACTGGGGATTGGATTATGCCCACTGTAATCGATGGTCTAACTCTCGTGCTGCGTTTATTCCCACTGTAATAGACAGTCTATCACTGGTGCTGGGATTATTCCCACTGTAATCGATGGTCTACCCCTCGGGCTGGGATTATTCCCACTGTATTCAATTGTCTATGACTGGGGCTTGGATTATTTGCACTGTAAACGATGGTCTATCATTGGGGCTGGTTTTATTCCCAATGAAATCGATGGTCTATCATTGGGGCTGTGATTTTTCCCACTGTAATATATGGTCCATCACTCGGGTTGCGATTATTCCCACAGTAATCGATGTTCTATCGCTCGGGCTGGGATTATTCCCACTCTAATCGGTGGTCTATCACTCGGGCAGGGATGATTCCCATCGTAATCGATCGTAAAACTCTCAGGCTTAGATTATTCCCACTGTAATCGATCGTCCAGCCCTCGGGATGGGATGATTTCAACTGTGATCGATGTCCTATCTCTCGGGCTGGGATTATTCCGACTGTAATCGATCGTCTGTCAGCCAGGGCTGGGAATATTGCCAATGTAATCGATGGCCTATTACTCCAGCTGGATTTATTCCCAAAGTAATTGATGGTCTGTCAATCAGGGCTGGGATTATTCCCACTGTAATCGAAGGTCTGTCCACCTGACAGGGATTATTCCCACTGTAATCGATCGTCAAACTCTCAGGCTTAGATTATTCCCTCTTTAATCGATGGTCTATGACTTCGGCTTGGATTATTCCCACTATAATTGATCACCCAGCCGTCGAGCTGGGATTATTCCCACTGGAATCGATGGTCAACCCCTCGGGCTGGGATTATTCCCACTGTAATCGATCGCCCAGACATCGGGCTAGGATTGTTCCAACTGCAATCGAAGGTCTATCCCGTTTGCTTGGATTATTACCACTGTAATCGATGGTCGATCACTGGTGATTGGATTATTCCCACTGTAATCGATGGTCTAACTCTCGTGCTGCGTTTATTCCCACTGTAACAGACAGTCTATCACTGGTGCTGGGATTATTCCCACTGTAATCGATGGTCTACCCCTCGGGCTGGGATTATTCCCGTTGTAATCGATGGTCTATTACTGGGGCTGGGATTATTCCCACTGTAATCGATTGTCTATGTCTGGGGCTGCGATTATTCCCACAGTAATCGATCGTCTATTATTGGGGTTGGGATTACTCCCACTGTAATCGATGTTCTATTGCTCGGGCGGGGATTTTCCCCACTATAATCGATGGTCTATCACTCAGGCAGGGATTATTCCCACTGTAATCGATGTTCTATCGCTCGGGCTGGGATTATTCCCACTGTAATCGATGGTCTGTCACTGGGGCTTGGATTATTCCCACTGTATTCGATGGCCCATCTCTTGCGGCGGGATTTTTCCCACTGTAATCGTTGGTCTATCCATCGGGTTTAGATTATTCCCACTGTAATCGATGGTCTATCACTGAGGATTGGATTATTCCCACTGTAATCGATGGTCTAACTCTCCTGCTGGGATTATTCCCACTTTAAATGGTGCTCTGTCAACTGGGGCTGCGATTATTCGCACTGTAATCGATGTTCTATCTCTCAGGCTTGGATTGTTCCTGACTGTAATCGATGGTCCATCACTGGGCCTGGGATTATTCCCACTGTAATCGATGGTGTATCACTGGAATTGGATTATTTCCTCTCTAATCGGTGGTCTGCATCTCGGGATGGGATTATTCCCAATGTAATCGATGGTCTGTCACTCGTGCTGGTTTTATTCCCACTGTAATCGATGGCCTATCACTGGTGCTGGGATGATTCCCACTGTAATCGATGGTCTACCCCTCGGGCTGGGATTATTCCCAGTGTAATCGATGGTCTACCCCTCGGGCTGGGATTATTCCCGTTGTAATCGATGGTCTATTACTGGGACTGGGATTATTCCCAATTTAATCGATTGTCTATGAATGGGGCTGCGATTATTCCCAATGGAATCGATGATCTATCATTGGGACTGTGATTAATCCCACTGTCATCGATGGTCTATCTCTGTGGCTGGGATTATTCCCATTGTCATCGAAGGTCTGTCCACTGGGCTTGAATTATTCCCAATGAAATTGATGCTCTATCACTGGGGTTGGGATTATTTCCACTGTAATCGATGTTCTATCGCTCGGGCTGGGATTATTCCCACTGTAATCGATGGTTTATCCCACGGGCTGGGATTATTCCCACTGAAATCGAAGGTCTATCATTGGGGCTGGGATTATTTCAACTGTAATCGGTGATCTATCACTCTGGATGGCATTATTCCCTCTGTAATCGATGGTCTGTCACTCATGACTGTGATTATTCCCACTGTAATCGATGTTCTATCCCTCGGGCTTGGGTTATTCCCACTGTAATCGATATTCTATCCCTCTGGCTTGGATTATTCCCACTACAATCGATGGCCTATCTCTTGGGCTGGCATTATTACCACTGTAATCGATGTTCTATCCCTCTGGCTTGGATTATTCCCACTACAATCGATGGCCTATCTCTTGGGCTGGCATTATTACCACTGTAATCGATGGTCTATCCTTCGCGCTTGGATTATTCCAATTGTAATCGACGGTCTATCACTCGGGCTGGGATTATTCCCACTATAATCGATGGTCTATTACTGGGGCTGGGATTATTCCCACTGTAATAAATTGTCGATAACTGGGACTGGGTTTATTCCCACTGTAATCGATGGTCTATAGGAACAAAGGAACATAGCAACATAGAAACAGGAGTAGGCCATTCAGCCCCCCGAGCCTGCTCCGTCATTTGATAAGATCATGGCTGATCTGTGATCTAACTCCATATACCTGCCTTTGGCCCATATCCCTTAATACCTTTGGTTGGCAAAAAGCTATCTATCTCACATTTAAATTTAGCAATTGAGCTAGTATCAATTGCCGTTTGCGGAAGAGAGTTCCAAACTCCTACCATCCTTTGTGTGTAGAAATGTTTTCTAATCTCGCTCCTGAAAGGTCTGACTCTAATTTTTAGACTGTGCCTCCTGCTCCTAGAATCCCCAACCAGCGGAGATAGTTTCTCTCTATCCACCCTATCTGTTCCCCTTAATATCTTATAAACTTCGATCAGATCACCCCTTAACCTTCGAAACTCGAGAGAATACAACCCCAATTTGTGTAATCTCTCCTCGTAACTTAACCCTTGAAGTCCAGGTATCATTCTCGTAAACCTACGCTGCACTCCCTCCAAGGCCAACATGTCCTTCCAAAGGTGCGGTGCCCAGAACTGCTCACAGTACTCCAGGTGCGGTCTAACCAGGGTTTTGTATTGCTGCAGCATAACTTCTGCCCCCTTGTGCTCTTGTCCTCCAGATATAAAGGCCAGCATTCCATTAGCCTTATTGATTATTTTCTGCACCTGTTCATGACACTTCAATGATCGATGTACCTGAACCCCGAAGTCCCTTTGGACATCCACAGTTTTTAACTTTTTACCATTTAGAAAGTACCCTGTTCGATCCTTTTTTGATCCAAAGTGGATGACCTCACATTTGCCTACATTGAATTCCATTTGCCACACTTTTGCCCATTCACCTAATCTATCAATATCGTTTTGTAATTTTATGTTTTCATCTACACTGCTTACAATGCCACCAATCTTTGTGTCATCGGCAAACTTAGATATGAGACTTTCTATGTCTTCATCTAAGTAGTTAATAAATAGTGAATAATTGAGGCCCCAAGACAGATCCCTGCGGGACTCCACTCGTCACATCCTGCCAATGTGAGTCCCTTCCCATTATCCCTACTCTCTGTCGCCTTTCACTCAGCCAACTTCCTAACCAACTCTGTACTTTTCCCTCGATTCCATGGGCTTCTATCTTAGCTAACAGTCTCTTGTGTGGGATTTTATCAAATGCCTTCTGGAAGTCCATATAAATAACATCCATTGACATTCCCCTGTCCACTACTTTAGTCACCTCGTCAAAAAATTCAATCAGGTTTGTCAGGCACGACCTACCTTTCACAAATCCATGTTGGCTCTCTCTGATTAACTGAAAATTCTCGAGGTGTTCAGTCACCCTATCCTTAATTATAGACTCCAACATTTTCCCCCCAACAAATGTTAGGCTAACTGGTCTATAATTCCCTGGTTTCCCTCTCTCTCCTTTCTTAAAACGCGGAGTGACATATGCAATTTTCCAATCTGGAGGGACATTTCCTGAATCGAGAGAACTTTGAAAGATTATAGTTCGGGCATCCGCAATGTGCTCACCTACTTCCTTTAAAACCCTGGGATGGAAACCATCTGGTCCTGGGGTTTTGTCACTCTTCAGTGCTATTTTTTTCCCTCTGTTATCGTTGGTCTATTCCACGGGCTGGGATTATTCCAACTGCAATCGCTGGTCTATCCCTCTGTCTTAGATCATTCCCACTGTAATCGTTGGTCTTTCACTTCTGATTGGATTATTCCCATTGTAATCGATGATCTATCATTGTGCTTGGATTATTTCCACCATAATCGATGGTCTACCCGTCGGGCTTGGATTATTCCCACTCTAATCGATGACCTATTACTGGCACTGAGATTATTCCAACTGTAATCGATGGTCCATCCCTCGGGTTGGAATTATTCCCACTGAAATCGATGGTCTATCACTCTGGGTGGGATTATTCCCACTGCAATCGATGGTCTATCCCTCGGGCTGAAATTATTCCCACTGTAATCGATGGTCTATCCCTCGGGCTGGAATTATTCCCACTGTAATCGATGGTCTATCACTCTGGGTGGGATTATTCCCACTGCAATCGATGGTCTGTCCTTCGGGCTGGGATTTTTCACACTGTAATCGGTGGTCTATCACTTAGGGTGTGATTATTCCCTCCATAATCGGTGTTTTACCACTGGGGGTGGGATTATTCCCACTGCAATCGATGTTCTATCTCTGGGGCTGGGATTATTCCCATTGTAATCGGTGGTCTATCATTTGGGGTGGGTTTATTCCCGTTGCAATCGATTCCCTATCAACTGGGGCTGGGATTATTCCCACTCCAATCGATGGTCTATCATTCAGGCTGGGATTTTTCCCACTATAATCGATGGTTTAAATCTTCTACTTGGATTATACCCACTGTAATCGATGTTCTATCGCTCGGGCTGGGATTATTCCCACTGTAATCGATGCTCTATCACTGGGATTGGGATTATTCCCACTGTAATTTATCGCCTATCCTTCGAGCTGTGATTTTTCCAACTGCAATCGATGGTCTATTATTTGGGCTGGGATTATTCCCACTGTAATCGATGGTCTATCATTCCGGTTGTGGTTATTCCCTCTGCAATCGATGGTCTGTTACTCAGGGCTCGGATTATTCCCTCTGCAATCGATCGTCTGTCACTCAGGGCTCGGATTATTCCAACTGTAATCGATGGTCTATCACTCTGGATGGGATTATTCACTCTGTAATAGATGGCCTGTCACTCAGGGCTGGGATTATTCCCACTGTAATCGCTGGTCTATCCCTCAGACTGGCATTATTCCCACTGTAATCGATGGTCTATCACTCTGGCTGGATTATTCTCACTGTAATCGATGGTCTATCACTCAGGGCTGTGATTATTCCCATTGTAATCAATGGTCAGTCACTGTGGCTGGGATTATCGCCATTGTAATCGATGATCTATTCCTCGGGCTTAGATGATTCCCACTGCAATCGATGGACTATCACTGGGCCTGGGATTATTCCGACAGCAATCGATGGTCTATCATTCGTTCTGAGATTATTCCCACAGAAATCGGTGCACTATCCCTCGGGCTGCGATTATTCTCAGTGTAATCGATGGCCTAACACTCGGACCTGGGACTATTCCCACTGTAATCGATGGTCTGTCACTAAGGGCTGGGATTTTTACCACTGTAATCGATGGTCTATCAACGGAGCTGGGATTATTCTCACCGCAATCGTTGGTCTATCACTCGGGGTTGGATTATTCCCCCGGTAATCGATGGTATATTACTCGGGGTTGGATTATTCCCAATGTAATCGATCGTCTATCTCTCGGGCTGGGATTGTTCCCATTGCAATCGATGGTCTATGATTGGGGCTGGGATTATTCCCTCTGTAATCGATGGCCTATCATTGGGGCTGGGATTATTCCCAATCTAATCGATGGTCTATCATTGGGGCTTGGATTATTCCCAATCTAATCGATGGTCTATCTCTCGGGCCTGGATTATTCCCAAGGTAATCGATGGTCTAACTCTCTGGCTGGGATTATTCCCACTGCAATCGATGATCTATCATTCTGGCTGGGATTATTCACACTGTAACCGATGATCTATCATTCTGGCTGGGATTCTTCCCACTGCAATTGATGGCCTATGACTCTTGCTGGGATTATTCCCACTGTAGTCGATGGTCTATCACTGGGGCTGGGATTATTCCCACTCTAATCGATGGTCTATTATTAGGGCTGGGATTATTCCCACTGTAATCGATGGTCTTTCACTCGGTCTGGGATTATTCCCACTGTATTCGATGGCCCACCCCTTGCAGTGGGATTTTCCCCACTGTAATCGTTGGTCTATCCATCGGGTTTAGATTATTCCCACTGTAATCGATGGTCTATCACTGGGGATTGGATTATTCCCACTGTAATCGATGGTCTAACCCTCCTGCTGGGATTATTCCCACTGTACTCGATGGCCTATCACTGGGGCTGGTGTTATTACCACTGTAATCGATGGTCTAACTCTTGGGCTGGGATTATTCCCACATTAATCGGTCGTCTACCACTAGTGCTGGGAAAATCCCCACTGTAATCGATGCTCTATCAACTGGGGCTGGGATTATTCGCACTGTAATCGATGTTCTATCTCCCAAGCCTGGCTTGTTACCCCTTTATTCGATGGTCTATCATTGGGCCTGAGATGATTCCCACTGTAATCGATGGTCAATCACTCGGGGTGGGAATATTCCCACTGTAATCGATGGTCTATCACTCGGGGTGGGAATATTCCCATGTAATCAATGTTCTATCGCTCGGGCTGGGATAATTCTCACTTTAATCGATGGTCTATCACTCGAGCTGGGATTATTCCCACTTTAATCGATGGTCTATCACTGGGGCTGGTATTATTCCCACTGTAATCGATAGTATATCTTTCGGGCTGGGATTATTCCGACTGTAATCGATGGTCTATTCCTCGGGCTGGGATTATTCTCACTGTAATCGATGATCTATCACTGGGGATTGGATTATTCCCACTCTCATCGATGGTCTCGCACTGGGGCTGGGATTATTCCCACTGCAATCGATGTTCTATCACTCCAGCTGTGACTTTTCCCAGTGTAATCGTTGGTCACCCCCTCGGGCTGCGATTATTCCCACAGTTTTCGATAGTATATTACTGGTGTTGGGATTATTCCCATCGTAATCGATGGTCTGTCACTCAGGGTTGTGATTATTCCCACTGCAATTGATGGCCTATGATTCTGGCTGGGATTATTCCCACTGTAATCGATGTTCTATCGCTCGGGCTGGGATTATTCCCACTGTAACCGATGTTCTATTACTCAAGATGGGATTATTCCCACTTTAATCGATGGTCTATCAGTGGGGCTGGGGTTATTCCCATTGTAATCGATGTTCAATAATCGGGCTGGGATTATTCCCTCTGTAATCGAAGCTCTATCACTGGGGTTGGGATTATTCCCACTGTAATCGATGTTCTATCACTCGGGCTGGGATTATTCCCATTGTAATCGATAGTCTATCTTTCGGGCTGTGATTATTCCCACCTTAATCAGTCGTCTATCACTAGTGCTGGGATTATTCCCACTGTAATCGATGCTCTATCAACTGGGGCTGGGATTATTCGCACTGTAATCGATGTTCTATCTCTCAGGCCGGGATTGTTCCCCCTGTAATCGATGGTCTATCGCTGGGCCTGAGATTATTCCCACTGTAATCGATGGTCTATCACTCGGGGTAGGATTATTCCCACTGTAATCGATGGTCTAGCACTGGGGCTGGGATTATTCTTACTTTAATCGATGGTCTATCACTCAGTCAGAGATTATTCCCACTTCAATCGATCGCCTATCCCTGGAGCTGTGATTTTTTCCAACCGCAATCGATGGTCTATACCTCGGGCTTTGATTATTACCATTGTAATCGATGGTCAATCACTGGGGATTGGATAATTCCCACCGTAATCGATGGCTCACCCCTCGGGCTGGGAATATACCCAATGTAATCGGTATTCCATCACTAAGGCTAGGTTTATTCCCACTGTAAACGATGGTCTGTCGCTCAGGGCTGTGATTATTTATACTGTAATCGAAGGTCTAACACTCCAGCTGCGATTATTCCCACTGTAATCGATGGTCTATCCACTGGGCTGGCATTATTCCCACTGTAATCGATCGTCTGTCACTCAGGGCTGTGATTATTTATACTGTAATCGAAGGTCTAACACTCCAGCTGCGATTATTCCCACTGTAATCGATGGTCTATCCCTCGGGCTGGGATTATTGTCACTGAAATCGATGGTCTATCACTCTGGATGGGATTATTCACTCTGTAATAGATGGCCTGTCACTCAGGGCTGGGATTATTCCCACTGTAATCGCTGGTCTATCCCTCAGACTGGCATTATTCCCACTGTAATCGATGGTCTATCACTCTGGCTGGATTATTCTCACTGTAATCGATGGTCTATCACTCAGGGCTGTGATTATTCCCATTGTAATCAATGGTCAGTCACTGTGGCTGGGATTATCGCCATTGTAATCGATGATCTATTCCTCGGGCTTAGATGATTCCCACTGCAATCGATGGACTATCACTGGGCCTGGGATTATTCCGACAGCAATCGATGGTCTATCATTCGTTCTGAGATTATTCCCACAGAAATCGGTGCACTATCCCTCGGGTTGCGATTATTCTCAGTGTAATCGATGGCCTAACACTCGGACCTGGGACTATTCCCACTGTAATCGATGGTCTGTCACGAAGGGCTGGGATTTTTACCACTGTAATCGATGGTCTATCAACGGAACTGGGATTATTCTCACTGCAATCGTTGGTCTATCACTCGGGGTTGGATTATTCCCCCGGTAATCGATGGTATATTACTCGGGGTTGGATTATTCCCAATGTAATCGATCGTCTATCTCTCGGGCTGGGATTGTTCCCATTGCAATCGATGGTCTATGATTGGGGCTGGGATTATTCCCTCTGTAATCGATGGCCTATCATTGGGGCTGGGATTATTCCCAATCTAATCGATGGTCTATCATTGGGGCTTGGATTATTCCCAATCTAATCGATGGTCTATCTCTCGGGCCTGGATTATTCCCAAGGTAATCGATGGTCTAACTCTCTGGCTGGGATTATTCCCACTGCAATCGATGATCTATCATTCTGGCTGGGATTATTCACACTGTAACCGATGATCTATCATTCTGGCTGGGATTATTCCCACTGCAATTGATGGCCTATGACTCTTGCTGGGATTATTCCCACTGTAGTCGATCGCCTATCCCTGGAGCTGTGATTTTTTCCAACCGCAATCGATGGTCTATACCTCGGGCTTTGATTATTACCATTGTAATCGATGGTCAATCACTGGGGATTGGATAATTCCCACCGTAATCGATGGCTCACCCCTCGGGCTGGGAATATACCCAATGTAATCGGTATTCCATCACTAAGGCTAGGTTTATTCCCACTGTAAACGATGGTCTGTCGCTCAGGGCTGTGATTATTTATACTGTAATCGAAGGTCTAACACTCCAGCTGCGATTATTCCCACTGTAATCGATGGTCTATCCACTGGGCTGGCATTATTCCCACTGTAATCGATCGTCTGTCACTCAGGGCTGTGATTATTGAAACTGTAATCGAAGGTCTAACACTCCAGCTGCGATTATTCCCACTGTAATCGATGGTCTATCCCTCGGGCTGGGATTATTGTCACTGAAATCGATGGTCTATCACTCTGGATGGGATTATTCACTCTGTAATAGATGGCCTGTCACTCAGGGCTGGGATTATTCCCACTGTAATCGCTGGTCTATCCCTCGGGCTTGGATTATTCCCAATGTAATCGCTGGGCTATCACTCGAGTTGAGATTATTCCCTCTGTAATCGGTGGTTTGCCACTGGGGCTGGGATTATTCCCACTGTAATCGTTGGTCAATGCAACGGGCTGGGATTATTCCAACTGCAATCGATGTCCTATCCCTCTGTCTTTGATTATTCCCACTGTAATCGATGGTTTATCTCTCGTGCTAGGATTATTGCCACTGTACTCGATGCTCTATCAACTGGGGCTGGGATTATTCGCACTGTAATCAATGTTCTAGCTCTCAGGCCGGGTTGTTCCCCCTGTAATCGATGGTCTATCACTGGGCCTAGGATTATTCCCACTGTAATCGATGGTCTATCACTGGGCCTAGGAATATTCCCTCTGTAATCGATGGTCTATCACTCGGGGTAGGATTATTCCCACTGTAATCGATGGTCTATCACTGGGCCTGGGAATATTCCCTCTGTAATCGATGGTCTATCACTCGGGGTAGGATTATTCCCACTGTAATCGACGGTCTATCACTTGGCCTGGGAATATTCCCTCTGTAATCGATGGTCTATCACTCGGGGTTAGGATTATTCCCATTGTAATCAATGGTCTATCATTGGGGCTGGGATTTTTCCCACTGTAATCGTTGATCGACCCTTCCAGTTGGGATTATTCCCACTGTAATCAATGTTCTATCGCTCGGGCTGGGATTATTCCCACTTCAATCAATCGCCTATCCCTGGAGCTGCAATCGATTGTCTATACCTCGGGCTTGGATTATTCCCACTGTAATCGATGGTCCATCACTCGGGCTGGGATTATTCCCACTGTAATCGTTGTTCCACATCCTCCGGTTGAGATTATTCCCACTGTAATCAATGTTCTATCGCTCGGGCTGTGATTATTCTCACTTCAATCGATCGCCTATCCTTCGAGCTGTGATTTTTCCAACTGCAATCGATTCTCTATCCCTTGGGCTTGGATTATTACCACTGTAATCGATGGTCTATCACTGCGGCTTGGATTATTCCCACTGCAATCGATGGCCCACCCCTCGGGCTAGGATTATTCCCACTGTAATCAATGGTCTGTCACTCAGAGCTGTGATTATTTCCACTGTAATCGAAGGTCTAACACTCCAGCTGAGATTATTCCCACTGTAATCGATGGCCTATCACTGGGGCTGTGATTATTCCCACTTTAATCGAAGATATATCACTCGAGCTGGGATTATTTCCACTGTAATCGATGGTCTATCATTCTGGATGGGATTATTTCCGCTGTAACTGATGGCCTGTCGCTGTAATCTATGGTCTAACTCTCGTGCTGGGATTATTCCCATTGCATATCGATGGGCCATCACAGTGGCTGGCATTATTCCCACTGTAATCGATGGTCTATCTTTCGGGCTGGGATTATTCCCACTTTAATCAGTCATCTATCACTAGTGCTGGGATTATTCCCACTTTAAACGGTGCTCTGTCAATTGGGGCTGCGATTATTCGCACTGTAATCGGTGTTCTATCTCTCAGGCTGGGATTGTTCCTAACTGTAATCGATGGTCCATCACTGGGCCTGGGATTGTTCCCACTGTAATCGATGGTCTATCACTGGGATTAGATTATTCCCTCTGTAATCGGTGGTCTGTATCTCGGGATGGGATTATTCCCAATGTAATCGATGGTCTGTCACTCGTGCTGGTTTTAATCCCACTGTAATCGATGGTCTATCACTGGGGATTGGATTATGCCCACTGTAATCGATGGTCTAACTCTCGTGCTGCGTTTATTCCCACTGTAATAGACAGTCTATCACTGGTGCTGGGATTATTCCCACTGTAATCGATGGTCTACCCCTCGGGCTGGGATTATTCCCAGTGTAATCGATGGTCTACCCCTCGGGCTGGGATTATTACCGTTGTAATCGATGGTCTATGACTGGGATTATTCCCAATTTAATCGATTGTCTATGAATGGGGCTGCGATTATTCCCAATGGAATCGATGATCTATCATTGGGACTGTGATTAATCCCACTGTCATCGATGGTCTATCCCTGTGGCTGGGATTATTCCCACTGTAATCGAAGGTCTGTCCACTGGGCTGGAATTATTCCCAATGAAATCGATGCTCTATCACTGGGGTTGGGATTATTCCCACTGTAATCAATTGTCTATGACTGGGGCTTGGATTATTTGCACTGTAAACGATGGTCTATCATTGGGGCTGGTTTTATTCCCAATGAAATCGATGGTCTATCATTGGGGCTGTGATTTTTCCCACTGTAATATATGGTCCATCACTCGGGTTGCGATTATTCCCACAGTAATCGATGTTCTATCGCTCGGGCTGGGATTATTCCCACTCTAATCGGTGGTCTATCACTCGGGCAGGGATGATTCCCATCGTAATCGATCGTAAAACTCTCAGGCTTAGATTATTCCCACTGTAATCGATCGTCCAGCCCTCGGGATGGGATGATTTCAACTGTGATCGATGTCCTATCTCTCGGGCTGGGATTATTCCGACTGTAATCGATCGTCTGTCAGCCAGGGCTGGGAATATTGCCAATGTAATCGATGGCCTATTACTCCAGCTGGATTTATTCCCAAAGTAATTGATGGTCTGTCAATCAGGGCTGGGATTATTCCCACTGTAATCGAAGGTCTGTCCACCTGACAGGGATTATTCCCACTGTAATCGATCGTCAAACTCTCAGGCTTAGATTATTCCCTCTTTAATCGATGGTCTATGACTTCGGCTTGGATTATTCCCACTATAATTGATCACCCAGCCGTCGAGCTGGGATTATTCCCACTGGAATCGATGGTCAACCCCTCGGGCTGGGATTATTCCCACTGTAATCGATCGCCCAGACATCGGGCTAGGATTGTTCCAACTGCAATCGAAGGTCTATCCCGTTTGCTTGGATTATTACCACTGTAATCGATGGTCGATCACTGGTGATTGGATTATTCCCACTGTAATCGATGGTCTAACTCTCGTGCTGCGTTTATTCCCACTGTAACAGACAGTCTATCACTGGTGCTGGGATTATTCCCACTGTAATCGATGGTCTACCCCTCGGGCTGGGATTATTCCCGTTGTAATCGATGGTCTATTACTGGGGCTGGGATTATTCCCACTGTAATCGATTGTCTATGTCTGGGGCTGCGATTATTCCCACAGTAATCGATCGTCTATTATTGGGGTTGGGATTACTCCCACTGTAATCGATGTTCTATTGCTCGGGCGGGGATTTTCCCCACTATAATCGATGGTCTATCACTCAGGCAGGGATTATTCCCACTGTAATCGATGTTCTATCGCTCGGGCTGGGATTATTCCCACTGTAATCGATGGTCTGTCACTGGGGCTTGGATTATTCCCACTGTATTCGATGGCCCATCTCTTGCGGCGGGATTTTTCCCACTGTAATCGTTGGTCTATCCATCGGGTTTAGATTATTCCCACTGTAATCGATGGTCTATCACTGAGGATTGGATTATTCCCACTGTAATCGATGGTCTAACTCTCCTGCTGGGATTATTCCCACTTTAAATGGTGCTCTGTCAACTGGGGCTGCGATTATTCGCACTGTAATCGATGTTCTATCTCTCAGGCTTGGATTGTTCCTGACTGTAATCGATGGTCCATCACTGGGCCTGGGATTATTCCCACTGTAATCGATGGTCTATCACTGGAATTGGATTATTCCCTCTCTAATCGGTGGTCTGCATCTCGGGATGGGATTATTCCCAATGTAATCGATGGTCTGTCACTCGTGCTGGTTTTATTCCCACTGTAATCGATGGCCTATCACTGGTGCTGGGATTATTCCCACTGTAATCGATGGTCTACCCCTCGGGCTGGGATTATTCCCAGTGTAATCGATGGTCTACCCCTCGGGCTGGGATTATTCCCGTTGTAATCGATGGTCTATTACTGGGACTGGGATTATTCCCAATTTAATCGATTGTCTATGAATGGGGCTGCGATTATTCCCAATGGAATCGATGATCTATCATTGGGACTGTGATTAATCCCACTGTCATCGATGGTCTATCTCTGTGGCTGGGATTATTCCCATTGTAATCGAAGGTCTGTCCACTGGGCTTGAATTATTCCCAATGAAATTGATGCTCTATCACTGGGGTTGGGATTATTTCCACTGTAATCGATGTTCTATCGCTCGGGCTGGGATTATTCCCACTGTAATCGATGGTTTATCCCACGGGCTGGGATTATTCCCACTGAAATCGAAGGTCTATCATTGGGGCTGGGATTATTTCAACTGTAATCGGTGATCTATCACTCTGGATGGCATAATTCCCTCTGTAATCGATGGTCTGTCACTCATGACTGTGATTATTCCCACTGTAATCGATGTTCTATCCCTCGGGCTTGGGTTATTCCCACTGTAATCGATGTTCTATCCCTCTGGCTTGGATTATTCCCACTACAATCGATGGCCTATCTCTTGGGCTGGCATTATTACCACTGTAATCGATGTTCTATCCCTCTGGCTTGGATTATTCCCACTACAATCGATGGCCTATCTCTTGGGCTGGCATTATTACCACTGTAATCGATGGTCTATCCTTCGCGCTTGGATTATTCCAATTGTAATCGACAGTCTATCACTCGGGCTGGGATTATTCCCACTATAATCGATGGTCTATTACTGGGGCTGGGATTATTCCCACTGTAA
Source organism: Heptranchias perlo (assembly GCF_035084215.1). Classification (NCBI taxonomy): domain Eukaryota; kingdom Metazoa; phylum Chordata; class Chondrichthyes; order Hexanchiformes; family Hexanchidae; genus Heptranchias; species Heptranchias perlo. The sequence goes on along the minus strand of NW_027139505.1, from coordinate 9,237,356 downwards.
TAAATTGTCGATAACTGGGACTGGGTTTATTCCCACTGTAATCGATGGTTTATCCCTCGGGCTGGGATTATTCCCACTGTAATCGATGGTTTATCACTCGGGCTGGGATTATTCCCACTGTAATCGATGGTCTATAGGAACAAAGGAACATCGCAACATAGGAACAGGAGTAGGCCATTCAGCCCCCCGAGCCTGCTCCGTCATTTGATAAGATCATGGCTGATCTGTGATCTAACTCCATATACCTGCCTTTGGCCCATATCCCTTAATACCTTTGGTTGGCAAAAAGCTATCTATCTCACATTTAAATTTAGCAATTGAGCTAGTATCAATTGCCGTTTGCGGAAGAGAGTTCCAAACTCCTACCATCCTTTGTGTGTAGAAATGTTTTCTAATCTCGCTCCTGAAAGGTCTGACTCTAATTTTTAGACTGTGCCTCCTGCTCCTCGAATCCCCAACCAGCGGAGATGGTTTCTCTCTATCCACCCTATCTGTTCCCCTTAATATCTTATAAACTTCGATCAGATCACCCCTTAACCTTCGAAACTCGAGAGAATACAACCCCAATTTGTGTAATCTCTCCTCGTAACTTAACCCTTGAAGTCCAGGTATCATTCTCGTAAACCTACGCTGCACTCCCTCCAAGGCCAACATGTCCTTCCAAAGGTGCGGTGCCCAGAACTGCTCACAGTACTCCAGGTGCGGTCTAACCAGGGTTTTGTATTGCTGCAGCATAACTTCTGCCCCCTTGTGCTCTGGTCCTCTAGATATAAAGGCCAGCATTCCATTAGCCTTATTGATTATTTTCTGCACCTGTTCATGACACTTCAATGATCGATGTACCTGAACCCCGAAGTCCCTTTGGACATCCACAGTTTTTAACTTTTTACCATTTAGAAAGTACCCTGTTCTATCCTTTTTTGATCCAAAGTGGATGACCTCACATTTGCCTACATTGAATTCCATTTGCCACACTTTTGCCCATTCACCTAATCTATCAATATCGTTTTGTAATTTTATATTTTCATCTACACTGCTTACAATGCCACCAATCTTTGTGTCATCGGCAAACTTAGATATGAGACTTTCTATGTCTTCATCTAAGTAGTTAATAAATAGTGAATAATTGAGGCCCCAAGACTGATCCCTGCGGGACTCCACTAGTCACATCCTGCCAATGTGAGTCCCTTCCCATTGTCCCTACTCTCTGTCGCCTTTCACTCAGCTCACTTCCTAACCAACTCCGTACTTTTCCCTCGATTCCATGGGCTTCTATCTTAGCTAACAGTCTCTTGTGTGGGATTTTATCAAATGCCTTCTGGAAGTCCATATAAATAACATCCATTGACATTCCCCTGTCCACTACTTTAGTCACCTCGTCAAAAAATTCAATCAGGTTTGTCAGGCACGACCTACCTTTCACAAATCCATGTTGGCTCTCTCTGATTAACTGAAAATTCTCGAGGTGTTCAGTCACCCTATCCTTAATTATAGACTCCAACATTTTCCCCCCAACAAATGTTAGGCTAACTGGTCTATAATTCCCTGGTTTCCCTCTCTCTCCTTTCTTAAAACGCGGAGTGACATATGCAATTTTCCAATCTGGAGGGACATTTCCTGAATCGAGAGAACTTTGAAAGATTATAGTTCGGGCATCCGCAATGTGCTCACCTACTTCCTTTAAAACCCTGGGATGGAAACCATCTGGTCCTGGGGTTTTGTCACTCTTCAGTGCTATTTTTTTCCCTCTGTTATCGTTGGTCTATTCCACGGGCTGGGATTATTCCAACTGCAATCGCTGGTCTATCCCTCTGTCTTAGATCATTCCCACTGTAATCGTTGGTCTTTCACTTCTGATTGGATTATTCCCATTGTAATCGATGATCTATCATTGTGCTTGGATTATTTCCACCATAATCGATGGTCTACCCGTCGGGCTTGGATTATTCCCACTCTAATCGATGACCTATTACTGGCACTGAGATTATTCCAACTGTAATCGATGGTCCATCCCTCGGGTTGGAATTATTCCCACTGAAATCGATGGTCTATCACTCTGGGTGGGATTATTCCCACTGCAATCGATGGTCTATCCCTCGGGCTGAAATTATTCCCACTGTAATCGATGGTCTATCCCTCGGGCTGGAATTATTCCCACTGTAATCGATGGTCTATCACTCTGGGTGGGATTATTCCCACTGCAATCGATGGTCTGTCCTTCGGGCTGGGATTTTTCACACTGTAATCGGTGGTCTATCACTTAGGGTGTGATTATTCCCTCCATAATCGGTGTTTTACCACTGGGGGTGGGATTATTCCCACTGCAATCGATGTTCTATCTCTGGGGCTGGGATTATTCCCATTGTAATCGGTGGTCTATCATTTGGGGTGGGTTTATTCCCGTTGCAATCGATTCCCTATCAACTGGGGCTGGGATTATTCCCACTCCAATCGATGGTCTATCATTCAGGCTGGGATTTTTCCCACTATAATCGATGGTTTAAATCTTCTACTTGGATTATACCCACTGTAATCGATGTTCTATCGCTCGGGCTGGGATTATTCCCACTGTAATCGATGCTCTATCACTGGGATTGGGATTATTCCCACTGTAATTTATCGCCTATCCTTCGAGCTGTGATTTTTCCAACTGCAATCGATGGTCTATTATTTGGGCTGGGATTATTCCCACTGTAATCGATGGTCTATCATTCCGGTTGTGGTTATTCCCTCTGCAATCGATGGTCTGTTACTCAGGGCTCGGATTATTCCCTCTGCAATCGATCGTCTGTCACTCAGGGCTCGGATTATTCCAACTGTAATCGATGGTCGGTCACTGGACTTTGGACTATTCCCACTGTAATCTATGATCTATCCCTCGGGATTGGATTATTTCCACTGCAATTGATGACATATCTCTTGGGGTGGGATTATTCCCATTGTAATTGGTGGTCTATCACCCCGGGTTGGATTATTCCCTCCATAATCGGTAGTTTACCACTGGGGCTGGGATTATTCCTACTGTAATCGATGGTCCATCACTCGGGATGTGATTATTTCAACCGTAATCGGTGGCCTATCACTCGGTGTGGGATTATTCCCATTGTAATCGATGGTCTATCCCTCAGGCTGGGATTATTCCAACTGTATTCGATGGTCTATCATTGGGGATTGGATTTGTCCCACCATAATCCATGGTGTACCCCTTGGGCTGTCAATTTTTCCACTGTAATCGATGGCCTATTACTGAAGCTGGGATAATTTGCACTGCATTCGATGTTCTTTCTCTGGGGCTGGGTTTATTCCCACTCTAATCGATGGTCTATCCATTGTGCAAGATTTTACCCACTGTAATCGATGTTCTATCCCTCGGGCTTGGATTATTCCATCTTAATCGATGGTCTATCACATTGGGAATAATCCCATCCCGAATGATAGTTCATCGATTCAGTTTGAATAATCCCAGCCCGAGGGATGGACCAGCAATTACGCCATTGGGTTGGGATTATTGCCATTGTAATCGATGGTCTATCACTTGACCTTGAATTATTCCCACTTTAGTCGATGGTTTTTCACTTGGCCTAGATTATTCCCACTGTAATTGCTGGTCCATCCCTCGGGCTGGGATTATTCCAACTGAATCGATGAACTATCATTCGGGATGGGATTATTCCCAATGTAATGGATGGTGTATCACTCGGGCTCGGATTATTCCCACGGTAATCGATGGTCTATCACACTGGCTGAGATTATTCCCACGGTAATCGATGGTCTATCACTGGGGCTGAGATTATTCGCACGGTAATCGATGGTCTATCACTGGGGCTGAGATTATTCGCACTGTAATCGACGGTCTATCACTTGGCCTGAGAATATTCCCTCTGTAATCGATGGTCTATCTCTTGGCATGGGAATATTCCCACTGTAATCAATGGTCTATCTCTCGGGTTGTGATTATTTCCACTGTAATCGATGGTCTATCACTCGGGTTGGGATTATTCCCACTGTAATCGATGTTCCATCACTCGGGCTGGGATTATTCCCACTTAATCGAAGATCCATCACTTGGCCTGGGAATATTCCCACTGCAATCGCTGGTCTATCACTGGGCAATAATAAGGATTGACGGAAGGTCAGTACTGAGGCAGCGCTGCATTGTCGGAGGGTCAGTACTGAGGGAATGCTGCACTGTCGGAGGGTCAGTGCTGAGGGAGCACTGCATTGTCGGAGGGTCAGTACTGAGGGAGCGCTGCACTGTCGGAGGGTCAGTGCTGAGGCAGCGCTGCATTGTCGGAGGGTCAGTACTGAGGGAATGCTGCACTGTCGGAGGGTCAGTGCTGAGGGAGCACTGCATTGTCGGAGGGTCAGTACTGAGGGAGCGCTGCACTGTCGGAGGGTCAGTGTTGAGGGAGCACTGCATTGTCGGAGGGTCAGTACTGAGGGAGAGCTGCAATGTCGGAGGGTCAGTACTGAGTGAGCACTGCACTGTCGGAGGGTCAGTACTGAGGGAGTGCTGCAGTGTCGGAAGGTCAGTACTGAGGGAGTGCTACACTGTCGGCGGGGCAGTACTGAGGGAACGCTTCACTGTTGGAGGGTCAGTGTTGAGGGAGCGCTGCACTGGCGGAGGTTCAGTACTGAGGGAGTGATACACTTTCGGAGGATTAGTACTGAGGGAGCGCCGCACTGTCGGAGGGTCAGTACTGAGGGATCGTTGGACTTTTAGAGGGTCAGAACTGAGGGAGTGCTGCACTGCCGGTGGGTCAGTACTGAGGGAGCGCCGCACTGTCGGAGGGTGAGTACTGAAAGAGCGCTGCACTGTCCGTGGGTCACTACTGAGGGAGTGCCGCATTGTCGGAGGGGCAGCACTGAGGGAGCGCTGTAGTATTGGAGGGTCAGTACTGAGGGAGCGCTGCACTATCGGTGGGTCACTACTGAGGGAGTGCCGCATTGTCGGAGAGGCAGTACTGACGGAGTGATGCACTGTCGGAGGGGCAGTACTGAGGGAGTGCTGCACTGTCGGAGGGTAAGTACTGCAGCACTGCCGCACTGTCGGAGGGTCAGTACTGAGGAAGAGCTGCACTGTCGGTGGGTCAGTACTGAGGGAGAGCTGCACTGTTGGAGGGTCAGTGCTGAGGGAGTGCTGCACTGTCAGAGGGTCAATACTGAGGGAGAGCTGCACTGTTGGAGCGCCAGTACTGAGGGAGTACTGCACTGTCGGAGGGTCAGTGCTGAGAGAGTGCTACACTGTCAGCCAGTCAGTACTGAGGGAGGGCTTCACTGTTGGAGGGTCAGTGTTGAGGGAGCGCTGCACTGTCGGAGGGTCAGTGCTGAGAGAGCGCTGCATTGTTGGAGGGTCAGTACTGAGGGAGCGCCGCACTGTCGGAGGGTCAGTGCTGAGGGCGCACCGCACTGTCGGAGGGTCAGTACTGAGGGAGCGCCGCACTGTCGGAGGGTCAGTATTGAGGGAGCAATGCATTGTCGGAGCGTCAGTACTGAGGCAGTGCCGCACTGTCGGCGGGTCAGTACTGAGGGAGCGCCGCACTGTCGGCGGGTCAGTACTGAGGGAGCGCCGCACTGTTGGACGGTCAGTACTGAGGGAGCGCCGCACTGTCGGATGGTCAGTACTGAGGGAACGTCACACTCTCGGAGCATCAGTGCTGAGGGAGCAATGCACTGTTGGAGGGTAAGTATTGAGGGAGCGCTGCACTGTCGCAGGGTCAGTATTGAGGGAGCACTGCACTGTCGGAAGTTCAGTATTGAGGGAGCGCTGCTCTGTCTGAGGGGCAGTACTGAGGGAGCGCTGCAATCTCGGTGCACCTGTACTGAGGGAGTGCCGCACTGTTGGAGGGTCAGTACTGAGGTAGAGCTGCAATGTCGGAGGGTCAGTACTGAGGGAGTGCTACACTGTTGGAGAGTCATTACTGAGGTAGAGCTGCAATGTCGGAGGGTCAGTACTGAGGGAGTGCTGCACTGTCGGAGGGTCAGTACTGAGGGAGCGCTTCACTGTTGGACGGTCAGTTTTGAGGGAGCGCTGCACTGTCGGAGGGTCAGTACTGAGGGAGCGCCGCACTCTCGGAGCGTCAGTACTGAGGGAGTGCTGCACTTTCGGACGGGCAGTGCTGAGGGAGTGCTGCACTGTCGGAGGGTCAGTGCTGAGGGAGTGCTGCACTGTCGGAGGGTCAGTGCTGAGGGAGTGCTGCACTGTCGGAGGGGCAGTGCTGAGGGAGTGCTGCACTGTCGGAGGGGCAGTGCTGAGGGACTGCTGCACTGTCGGAGGGTCAGTACTGAGGAAGTGCTGCACTTTCGGACGGGCAGTGCTGAGGGAGTGCTGCACTGTCGGAGGGTCAGTGCTGAGGGAGTGCTGCACTGTCGGAGGGGCAGTGCTGAGGGAGTGCTGCACTGTCGGAGGGTCAGTGCTGAGGGAGCGCCGCACTCTCGGAGCGTCAGTACTGAGTGAGCGCTGCACTGTCGGAGGGGCAGTGCTGAGGGAGCGCTGCACTGTCGGAGGGGCAGTGCTGAGGGAGTGCTGCACTGTCGGAGGGGCAGTGCTGAGGGAGTGCTGCACTGTCGGAGGGGCAGTGCTGCACTGTCGGAGGGGCAGTGCTGAAGGAGCGCTGCACTGTTGGAGGGTCAGTACTGAAGGAGCGCTGCACTTTCGGACGGGCAGTGCTGAGGGCGTGCTGCACTGTCGGAGGGTCAATGCTCAGGGAACGATCCACTGTCCGCAGTGGCAATACTGCGGGAGTGCTGCACTCTTGTGGATGCGTTTCAGATGAGAATGGAAACCAAGTCTGGAGCATGTCTGCCCTCTGAGGTGGACGGAAAATATCCTCGTGCCCCAGTGACCCAGCCGATATTTGTCCCTCAACCAACAAATTACATGGTCATTCGTGGGATCTTGCTGTGCGCAAATTGGCTGCCGCGTTTCCGATATTACAATAAGTGCATAATTTGCTGTAAAGATCTTTGGGACGTCCTGAGGTGGTGAACAGCGCGCTAATGGAAGTCTTTGATCAGGAGCAGGAAGGACCAGAGCTGACAGCTGAAACCCAATGAAGCCACAATTGCTGTTTTCATCCGACTTGAATTAATTGGTGGCTGGAAATTCGGCTCGCGATTTATCCAGATCCTTGGAACAAAGTGTTTCCTTTTCAAGATCATAATTTTCTCTTTGTATATCTGTATAAGAATTCTATCTGGAAATCGGATCACATATTTGTTTAAAATACCCGTCAAAGTGCAATGAGGAAGATGGTTCGGTGCCATTACAGGCGGGCGGTAGTGATATCAATCCTCGGCGGACTCTCTGTGACTTTTCTATGTCGATAATTTTGTCAGAGAGGAAATCTGTTTGTC